>NW_024056380.1:0-57119 GCF_013401445.1 Tripterygium wilfordii
TTCGTTAGGTAAAGAAGCCAATAGACCAAGTTCAGTTCAAAATGGCACGAAACGTCAAAAACTTGTCCATGCATAGAATTGAGCATTCCTAAGGCATCAAAATAGACCGTTATAATCTATTTAGTGTTCTTGGAATCTTAACTTGCTAGTTTATCTTTTGGACATCGTTTCGTTAGGTAAGAAGCCAATAGACAAATTAAGTTCAAAATTGCATGAAACATGAAAAACTTCTATGCATAGAATTGAGCATTCCTAAGGCATCAAAATGGACCGTTATACCTATTTAGTTTCTTAGAAGTCTTAACTTGCTAGTTTAGCTTTTGGACAACGTTTCGTAGGTAAGAAGCCAATAGACCAAGTTAAGTTCAAAATTGCAAGAAACGTGAAAAACTTGTGTATCATAGAATTGAGCATTCCTAGGCATCAAAATGGACCGTTATACTCTATTTAGTGTTCTTCGAAGTCTTAACTTGCTAGTTTAGCTTTTGGACATCATTTCGTAGGTAAAGAAGCCAATAGACCGTTAAGTTCAAAATTGCACGAAACGTGAAAAACTTGTCTATGCATAGAATTGAGCATTCCTAAGGCATCAAAATAGACCGTTATACTCTATTTAGGTTCTTGAAGTCTTAAGTTGCTAGTTTAGCTTTTGGGCAACGTTTCGTTAGTAAAGAAGCCAATAGACCAAGTTAAGTTCAAAATTGCACGAAACGTGAAAAACTTGTCTATGCATAGAATTGAGCATTCCTAAGGCATCAAAATAGACTGTTATACTCTATTTGTTCTTAGAAGTCTTAACTTGCTAGTTTAGCTTTTGGACAACGTTTCGTTAGGTAAAGAAGCCAATAGACCAAGTTAAGTTCAAAATGCACGAAACGTGAAAAACTTGTCCATGCATAGAATTGAGCATTCCTAAGGCATCAAAATAGACCGTTATATCTATTTAGTGTTCTTGAAGTCTTAACTTGCTAGTTTAGCTTTGGACATTGTTTCGTTAGGTAAAGAAGCCAATAGACCAAGTTAATTCAAAATTGCACAAACGTGAAAAACTTGTCTATGCATAGAATTGAGCATTCCTAAGGCATCAAAATAGACCGTTATACTCTATTTAGTGTTCTTAGAAGTCTTAACTTGCTAGTTTAGCTTTTGGACAACGTTTCGTTAGGTAAAGAAGCCAATAGACCAAGTTAAGTTCAAAATTGCAAGAAACGTGAAAAACTTGTCTATGCATAGAATTGAGCATTCCTAAGGCATCAAAATAGACGTTATACTCTATTTAGTGTTCTTAGAAGTCTTAACTTGCTAGTTTAGCTTTTGGACAATGTTTCGTTAGGTAAAGAAGCCAATAGACCAAGTTAAGTTCAAAATGCACGAAACGTGAAAAACTTGTCCATGCATAGAATTGAGCATTCCTAAGGCATCAAAATAGACCGTTATACTATATTTAGTGTCTTGGAGTCTTAACTTGCTAGTTTATCTTTTGGACATTGTTTCGTTAGGTAAGAAGCCAATAGACAAGTTAAGTTCAAAATTACATGAAACATGAAAAACTTGTCTATGCATAGAATTGAGCATTCCTAAGGCATCAAATGACCGTTATACTCTATTTAGTGTTCTTAGAAGTCTTAACTTGCTAGTTTAGCTTTTGGACAACGTTTCGTTAGGTAAGAAGCCAATAGACCAAGTTAAGTTCAAAATTACAAGAAACGTGAAAAACTTGTCTAGCATAGAATTGAGCATTCCTAAGGCATCAAAATGGACCGTTATACTCTATTTAGTGTTCTTAGAAGTCTTAACTTGCTAGTTTAGCTTTTGGACAACGTTTCGTTAGGTAAAGAAGCCAATAGACCAAGTTAGTTCAAAATGCACGAAACGTGAAAAACTTGTCCATGCATAGAATTGAGCATTCCTAAGGCATCAAAATAGACCGTTATACTCTATTTAGTGTTCTTGAAGTCTTAACTTGCTAGTTTAGCTTTTGGGCAACGTTTCGTTAGGTAAAGAAGCCAATAGACCAAGTTAAGTTCAAAATTGCACGAAACGTGAAAAACTTGTCTATGCATAGAATTGAGCATTCCTAAGGCATCAAAATAGACCGTTATACTCTATTAGTGTTCTTAGAAGTCTTAACTTGAGTTTAGCTTTTGGACAACGTTTCGTTAGGTAAAGAAGCCAATAGACCAAGTTAAGTTCAAAATGCACGAAACGTGAAAAACTTGTCCATGCATAGAATTGAGCATTCCTAAGGCATCAAAATGACCGTTATATCTATTTAGTGTTCTTGAAGTCTTAACTTGCTAGTTTAGCTTTTGGACATTGTTTCGTTAGGTAAAGAAGCCAATAGACCAAGTTAAGTTCAAAATTGCACAAGACGTGAAAAACTTGTCTATGCATAGAATTGAGCATTCCTAAGGCATCAAAATAGACCGTTATACTCTATTTAGTGTTCTTAGAAGTCTTAACTTGCTAGTTTAGCTTTTGGACAACGTTTCGTTAGGTAAAGAAGCCAATAGACCAAGTTAAGTTCAAAATTGCACGAAACGTGAAAAACTTGTCATGCATAGAATTGAGCATTCCTAAGGCATCAAAATAGACCGTTATACTCTATTTAGTGTTCTTAGAAGTCTTAACTTGCTAGTTTAGCTTTTGGACAATTTTCGTTAGGTAAAGAAGCCAATAGACCAAGTTAAGTTCAAAATTGCACGAAACGTGAAAAACTTGTCTGCATAGAATTGAGCATTCCTAAGGCATCAAAATAGACCGTTATACTCTATTTAGTGTTCTTGAGTCTTAACTTGCTAGTTTAGCTTTTGGACATGTTTCGTTAGGTAAGAAGCCAATAGACAAGTAAGTTCAAAATTGCACGAAACGTGAAAAACTTGTCTATGCATAGAATTGAGCATTCCTAAGGCATCAAATGGTTATACCTATTTAGTGTTCTTAGAAGTCTTAACTTGCTAGTTTAGCTTTTGGACAACGTTTGTAGGTAAGAAGCCAATAGACCAAGTTAAGTTCAAAATTGCAAGAAACGTGAAAAACTTGTCTAGCATAGAATTGAGCATTCCTAGGCATCAAAATGGACCGTTATACTCTATTTAGTGTTCTTCGAAGTCTTAACTTGCTAGTTTAGCTTTTGGACATCATTTCGTAGGTAAAGAAGCCAATATACCAAGTTAAGTTCAAAATTGCACGAAACGTGAAAAACTTGTCTATGCATAGAATTGAGCATTCCTAAGGCATCAAAATGACCGTTATACCTATTTAGTGTTCTTAGTCTTAACTTGCTAGTTTAGCTTTTGGACAACGTTTCGTTAGGTAAAGAAGCCAATAGACCAAGTTAAGTTCAAAATGCACGAAACGTGAAAAACTTGTCCATGCATAGAATTGAGCATTCCTAAGGCATCAAAATAGACCGTTATACTCTATTTAGTGTTCTTGAAGTCTTAACTTGCTAGTTTAGCTTTTGGACAACGTTTCGTTAGGTAAAGAAGCCAATAGACCAAGTTAAGTTCAAAATTGCACGAAACGTGAAAAACTTGTCTATGCATAGAATTGAGCATTCCTAAGGCATCAAAATAGACCGTTATACTCTATTTAGTGTTCTTAGAAGTCTTAACTTGAGTTTAGCTTTTGGACAACGTTTCGTTAGGTAAAGAAGCCAATAGACCAAGTTAAGTTCAAAATTGCACGAAACGTGAAAAACTTGTCTATGCATAGAATTGAGCATTCCTAAGGCATCAAAATAGACCGTTATATCTATTTAGTGTTCTTAGAAGTCTTAACTTGCTAGTTTATTTTTGGACATTGTTTCGTTAGGTAAAGAAGCCAATAGACCAAGTTAAGTTCAAAATTGCACAAACGTGAAAAACTTGTTATGCATAGAATTGAGCATTCCTAAGGCATCAAAATAGACCGTTATACTCTATTTAGTGTTCTTAAGTCTTAACTTGCTAGTTTAGCTTTTGGACAACGTTTCGTTAGGTAAAGAAGCCAATAGAAACTTAAGTTCAAAATTGCAAGAAACGTGAAAAACTTGTCCATGCATAGAATTGAGCATTCCTAAGGATCAAAATAGACCGTTATACTCTATTTAGTGTTCTTAGAAGTCTTAACTTGCTAGTTTAGCTTTTGGACAATGTTTCGTTAGGTAAAGAAGCCAATAGACCAAGTTAAGTTCAAAATTGCACGAAACGTCAAAAACTTGTCCATGCATAGAATTGAGCATTCCTAAGGCATCAAAATAGACCGTTATATCTATTTAGTGTTCTTGAAGTCTTAACTTGCTAGTTTAGCTTTTGGACATGTTTCGTTAGGTAAGAAGCCAATAGACCAAGTTAAGTTCAAAATTGCACGAAACTGAAAAACTTGTCTATGCATAGAATTGAGCATTCCTAAGGCATCAAAATGGTTATACCTATTTAGTGTTCTTAGAAGTCTTAACTTGCTAGTTTAGCTTTTGGACAACGTTTCGTAGGTAAGAAGCCAATAGACCAAGTTAAGTTCAAAATTGCAAGAAACGTGAAAAACTTGTCTAGCATAGAATTGAGCATTCCTAAGGCATCAAATGGACCGTTATACTCTATTTAGTGTTCTTCGAAGTCTTAACTTGCTAGTTTAGCTTTTGGACATCGTTTCGTTAGGTAAAGAAGCCAATAGACCAAGTTAAGTTCAAAATTGCACGAAACGTGAAAAACTTGTCTATGCATAGAATTGAGCATTCCTAAGGCATCAAAATGACGTTATACTCTATTTAGTGTTCTTAGAAGTCTTAACTTGCTAGTTTAGCTTTTGGACAACGTTTCGTTAGGTAAAGAAGCCAATAGACCAAGTTCAGTTCAAAATGCACGAAACGTGAAAAACTTGTCCATGCATAGAATTGAGCATTCCTAAGGCATCAAAATAGACCGTTATACTCTATTTAGTGTCTTGAAGTCTTAACTTGCTAGTTTAGCTTTTGGACAACGTTTCGTTAGTAAAGAAGCCAATAGACCAAGTTAAGTTCAAAATTGCACGAAACGTGAAAAACTTGTCTATGCATAGAATTGAGCATTCCTAAGGCATCAAAATAGACCGTTATACTCTATTAGTGTTCTTAGAAGTCTTAACTTGCTAGTTTAGCTTTTGGACAATGTTTCGTTAGGTAAAGAAGCCAATAGACCAAGTTAAGTTCAAAATTGCACGAAACGTGAAAAACTTGTCCATATGCATAGAATTGAGCATTCCTAAGGCATCAAAATGACCGTTATACTCTATTTAGTGTTCTTGAAGTCTTAACTTGCTAGTTTAGCTTTTGGACATGTTTCGTTAGGTAAAGAAGCCAATAGACCAAGTTAAGTTCAAAATTGCACAAACGTGAAAAACTTGTCTATGCATAGAATTGAGCATTCCTAAGGCATCAAAATGACCGTTATACTCTATTTAGTGTTCTTAGAAGTCTTAACTTGCTAGTTTGCTTTTGGACAACGTTTCGTTAGGTAAAGAAGCCAATAGACCAAGTTAAGTTCAAAATTGCAAGAAACGTGAAAAACTTGTCTAGCATAGAATTGAGCATTCCTAAGGCATCAAAATGACCGTTATACTCTATTTAGTGTTCTTAGAAGTCTTAACTTGCTAGTTTAGCTTTTGGACAAGTTTCGTTAGGTAAAGAAGCCAATAGACCAAGTTAAGTTCAAAATTGCACGAAACGTGAAAAACTTGTCTATGCATAGAATTGAGCATTCCTAAGGCATCAAATGGACCGTTATACTCTATTTAGTGTTCTTAGAAGTCTTAACTTGCTAGTTTAGCTTTTGGACAACGTTTCGTTAGGTAAAGAAGCCAATAGACCAAGTTAAGTTCAAAATTGCACGAAACGTGAAAAACTTGTCTATGCATAGAATTGAGCATTCCTAAGGCATCAAAATAGACGTTATACTCTATTTAGTGTTCTTAGAAGTCTTAACTTGCTAGTTTAGCTTTTGGACAACGTTTCGTTAGGTAAAGAAGCCAATAGACCAAGTTAAGTTCAAAATTGCACGAAACGTGAAAAACTTGTCTATGCATAGAATTGAGCATTCCTAAGGCATCAAAATAGACGTTATACTCTATTTAGTGTTCTTAGAAGACTTAACTTGCTAGTTTAGCTTTTGGACAACGTTTCGTTAGGTAAAGAAGCCAATAGACCAAGTTAAGTTCAAAATTGCACGAAACGTGAAAAACTTGTCCATGCATAGAATTGAGCATTCCTAAGGCATCAAAATGACCGTTATATCTATTTAGTGTTCTTAGAAGTCTTAACTTGCTAGTTTAGCTTTTGGACAGTTTCGTTAGGTAAAGAAGCCAATAGACCAAGTTAAGTTCAAAATTGCACGAACGTGAAAAACTTGTCTATGCATAGAATTGAGCATTCCTAAGGCATCAAAATAGACCGTTATACTCTATTTAGTGTTCTTAGAAGACTTAACTTGCTAGTTTAGCTTTTGGACAACGTTTCGTTAGGTAAAGAAGCCAATAGACCAAGTTAAGTTCAAAATTGCACGAAACGTGAAAAACTTGTCCATGCATAGAATTGAGCATTCCTAAGGCATCAAAATAGACCGTTATACTCTATTTAGTGTTCTTAGAAGTCTTAACTTGCTAGTTTAGCTTTTGGACAATGTTTCGTTAGGTAAAGAAGCCAATAGACCAAGTTTTCAAAATTGCACGAAACGTGAAAAACTTGTCCATGCATAGAATTGAGCATTCCTAAGGCATCAAAATAGACCGTTATACTCTATTTAGTGTTCTTGAAGTCTTAACTTGCTAGTTTAGCTTTTGGACATTGTTTCGTTAGGTAAGAAGCCAATAGACCAAGTTAAGTTCAAAATTGCACGAAACGTGAAAAACTTGTCTATGCATAGAATTGAGCATTCCTAAGGCATCAAAATGACCGTTATACCTATTTAGTGTTCTTAGTCTTAACTTGCTAGTTTAGCTTTTGGACAATGTTTCGTTAGGTAAGAAGCCAATAGACCAAGTTAAGTTCAAAATTGCACGAAACGTGAAAAACTTGTCTATGCATAGAATTGAGCATTCCTAAGGCATCAAAATGGACCGTTATACTCTATTTAGTGTTCTTCGAAGTCTTAACTTGCTAGTTTAGCTTTTGGACAACGTTTCGTAGGTAAAGAAGCCAATAGACCAAGTTAAGTTCAAAATTGCACGAAACGTGAAAAACTTGTCTATGCATAGAATTGAGCATTCCTAAGGCATCAAAATGGACGTTATACTCTATTTAGTGTTCTTAGAAGTCTTAACTTGCTAGTTTAGCTTTTGGACAACGTTTCGTTAGGTAAAGAAGCCAATAGACCAAGTTAAGTTCAAAATGCACGAAACGTGAAAAACTTGTCTATGCATAGAATTGAGCATTCCTAAGGCATCAAAATAGACCGTTATACTCTATTTAGTGTTCTTAGAAGTCTTAACTTGCTAGTTTAGCTTTTGGACAACGTTTCGTTAGTAAAGAAGCCAATAGACCAAGTTAAGTTCAAAATTGCACGAAACGTGAAAAACTTGTCTATGCATAGAATTGAGCATTCCTAAGGCATCAAAATAGACCGTTATACTCTATTTAGTGTTCTTAGAAGTCTTAACTTGCTAGTTTAGCTTTTGGACAACGTTTCGTTAGGTAAAGAAGCCAATAGACCAAGTTAAGTTCAAAATTGCACGAAACGTGAAAAACTTGTCCATGCATAGAATTGAGCATTCCTAAGGCATCAAAATGGACCGTTATATCTATTTAGTGTTCTTGAAGTCTTAACTTGCTAGTTTAGCTTTTGGACATTGTTTCGTTAGGTAAAGAAGCCAATAGACCAAGTTAAGTTCAAAATTGCACGAAACGTGAAAAACTTGTCTATGCATAGAATTGAGCATTCCTAAGGCATCAAAATACCGTTATACTCTATTTAGTGTTCTTAGAAGACTTAACTTGCTAGTTTAGCTTTTGGACAACGTTTCGTTAGGTAAAGAAGCCAATAGACCAAGTTAAGTTCAAAATTGCACGAAACGTGAAAAACTTGTCTAGCATAGAATTGAGCATTCCTAAGGCATCAAAATGACCGTTATACTCTATTTAGTGTTCTTAGGAAGTCTTAACTTGCTAGTTTAGCTTTTGGACACATTTCGTTAGGTAAAGAAGCCAATAGACCAAGTTAAGTTCAAAATTGCACGAAACGTGAAAAACTTGTCTATGCATAGAATTGAGCATTCCTAAGGCATCAAATGGACGTTATACTCTATTTAGTGTTCTTAGAAGTCTTAACTTGCTAGTTTAGCTTTTGGACAACGTTTCGTTAGGTAAAGAAGCCAATAGACCAAGTTAAGTTCAAAATTGCACGAAACGTGAAAAACTTGTCTATGCATAGAATTGAGCATTCCTAAGGCATCAAAATAGACCGTTATACTCTATTTAGTGTTCTTGAAGTCTTAACTTGCTAGTTTAGCTTTTGGACAACGTTTCGTTAGTAAAGAAGCCAATAGACCAAGTTAAGTTCAAAATTGCACGAAACGTGAAAAACTTGTCTATGCATAGAATTGAGCATTCCTAAGGCATCAAAATAGACCGTTATACTCTATTTAGTGTTCTTAGAACTTGCTAGTTTAGCTTTTGGACAACGTTTCGTTAGGTAAAGAAGCCAATAGACCAAGTTAAGTTCAAAATTGCACGAAACGTGAAAAACTTGTCCATGCATAGAATTGAGCATTCCTAAGGCATCAAAATACCGTTATATCTATTTAGTGTTCTTAGAAGTCTTAACTTGCTAGTTTAGCTTTTGGACATTTCGTTAGGTAAAGAAGCCAATAGACCAAGTTAAGTTCAAAATTGCACGAAACGTGAAAAACTTGTCTATGCATAGAATTGAGCATTCCTAAGGCATCAAAATAGACCGTTATACTCTATTTAGTGTTCTTAGAAGACTTAACTTGCTAGTTTAGCTTTTGGACAACGTTTCGTTAGGTAAAGAAGCCAATAGACCAAGTTAAGTTCAAAATTGCAAGAAACGTGAAAAACTTATCCATGCATAGAATTGAGCATTCCTAAGGCATCAAAATAGACCGTTATACTCTATTTAGTGTTCTTAGAAGTCTTAACTTGCTAGTTTAGCTTTTGGACAACGTTTCGTTAGGTAAAGAAGCCAATAGACCAAGTTAAGTTCAAAATGCACGAAACGTGAAAAACTTGTCCATGCATAGAATTGAGCATTCCTAAGGCATCAAAATAGACCGTTATACTCTATTTAGTGTTCTTGAGTCTTAACTTGCTAGTTTAGCTTTTGGACATTTTTCGTTAGGTAAAGAAGCCAATAGACCAAGTTAAGTTCAAAATTGCACGAAACGTGAAAAACTTGTCTATGCATAGAATTGAGCATTCCTAAGGCATCAAAATGGACCGTTATACTCTATTTAGTGTTCTTAGAAGTCTTAACTTGCTAGTTTAGCTTTTGGACAACGTTTCGTAGGTAAGAAGCCAATAGACCAAGTTAAGTTCAAAATTGCAAGAAACGTGAAAAACTTGTCTATGCATAGAATTGAGCATTCCTAAGGCATCAAAATGGACCGTTATACTCTATTTAGTGTTCTTAGAAGTCTTAACTTGCTAGTTTAGCTTTTGGACACGTTTCGTTAGGTAAAGAAGCAATAGACCAAGTTAAGTTCAAAATTGCACGAAACGTGAAAAACTTGTCTATGCATAGAATTGAGCATTCCTAAGGCATCAAATGACCGTTATACTCTATTTAGTGTTCTTAGAAGTCTTAACTTGCTAGTTTAGCTTTTGGACAACGTTTCGTTAGGTAAAGAAGCCAATAGACCAAGTTAAGTTCAAAATTGCACGAAACGTGAAAAACTTGTCCATGCATAGAATTGAGCATTCCTAAGGCATCAAAATAGACCGTTATACTCTATTTAGTGTTCTTAGAAGTCTTAACTTGCTAGTTTAGCTTTTGGACAACGTTTCGTTAGGTAAAGAAGCCAATAGACCAAGTTAAGTTCAAAATTGCACGAAACGTGAAAAACTTGTCTATGCATAGAATTGAGCATTCCTAAGGCATCAAAATAGACCGTTATACTCTATTTAGTGTTCTTAGAAGTCTTAACTTGCTAGTTTAGCTTTTGGACAACGTTTCGTTAGGTAAAGAAGCCAATAGACCAAGTTAAGTTCAAAATTGCACGAAACGTGAAAAACTTGTCTATGCATAGAATTGAGCATTCCTAAGGCATCAAAATGACCGTTATATCTATTTAGTGTTCTTGAAGTCTTAACTTGCTAGTTTAGCTTTTGGACATTTTGTTAGGTAAAGAAGCCAATAGACCAAGTTAAGTTCAAAATTGCACAAACGTGAAAAACTTGTCTATGCATAGAATTGAGCATTCCTAAGGCATCAAAATGACCGTTATACTCTATTTAGTGTTCTTAGAAGTCTTAACTTGCTAGTTTAGCTTTTGGACAACGTTTCGTTAGGTAAAGAAGCCAATAGACCAAGTTAAGTTCAAAATTGCACGAAACGTGAAAAACTTGTATGCATAGAATTGAGCATTCCTAAGGCATCAAAATGGACCGTTATACTCTATTTAGTGTTCTTGAAGTCTTAACTTGCTAGTTTAGCTTTTGGACACGTTTCGTTAGGTAAAGAAGCCAATACCAAGTTAAGTTCAAAATTGCACGAAACGTGAAAAACTTGTCTATGCATAGAATTGAGCATTCCTAAGGCATCAAATGGACCGTTATACTCTATTTAGTGTTCTTAGAAGTCTTAACTTGCTAGTTTAGCTTTTGGACAACGTTTCGTTAGGTAAAGAAGCCAATAGACCAAGTTAAGTTCAAAATTGCACGAAACGTGAAAAACTTGTCTAGCATAGAATTGAGCATTCCTAAGGCATCAAAATGGACCGTTATACTCTATTTAGTGTTCTTAGAAGTCTTAACTTGCTAGTTTAGCTTTTGGACAACATTTCGTTAGGTAAAGAAGCCAATAGACCAAGTTAAGTTCAAAATTGCACGAAACGTGAAAAACTTGTCTATGCATAGAATTGAGCATTCCTAAGGCATCAAAATGACCGTTATACTCTATTTAGTGTTCTTAGTCTTAACTTGCTAGTTTAGCTTTTGGACAACGTTTCGTTAGGTAAAGAAGCCAATAGACCAAGTTAAGTTCAAAATTGCACGAAACGTGAAAAACTTGTCTATGCATAGAATTGAGCATTCCTAAGGCATCAAAATGACCGTTATATCTATTTAGTGTTCTTGAAGTCTTAACTTGCTAGTTTATCTTTGGACATTGTTTCGTTAGGTAAAGAAGCCAATAGACCAAGTTAAGTTCAAAATTGCACAAGTGAAAAACTTGTCTATGCATAGAATTGAGCATTCCTAAGGCATCAAAATAGACCGTTATACTCTATTTAGTGTTCTTAGAAGTCTTAACTTTCTAGTTTAGCTTTTGGACAACGTTTCGTTAGGTAAAGAAGCCAATAGACCAAGTTAAGTTCAAAATTACAAGAAACGTGAAAAACTTGTCCATGCATAGAATTGAGCATTCCTAAGGCATCAAAATAGACCGTTATACTCTATTTAGTGTTCTTAGAAGTCTTAACTTGCTAGTTTAGCTTTTGGACAACGTTTCGTTAGGTAAAGAAGCCAATAGACCAAGTTAAGTTCAAAATGCACGAAACGTGAAAAACTTGTCCATGCATAGAATTGAGCATTCCTAAGGCATCAAAATAGACCGTTATACTCTATTTAGTGTTCTTGAGTCTTAACTTGCTAGTTTAGCTTTTGGACATTGTTTCGTTAGGTAAGAAGCCAATAGACCAAGTTAAGTTCAAAATTGCACGAAACGTGAAAAACTTGTCTATGCATAGAATTGAGCATTCCTAAGGCATCAAATGGACCGTTATACCTATTTAGTGTTCTTAAAGTCTTAACTTGCTAGTTTAGCTTTTGGACAACGTTTCGTTAGGTAAGAAGCCAATAGACCAAGTTAAGTTCAAAATTGCAAGAAACGTGAAAAACTTGTCTAGCATAGAATTGAGCATTCCTAAGGCATCAAAATGGACCGTTATACTCTATTTAGTGTTCTTAGAAGTCTTAACTTGCTAGTTTAGCTTTTGGACACATTTCGTTAGGTAAAGAAGCCAATAGACCAAGTTAAGTTCAAAATTGCACGAAACGTGAAAAACTTGTCTATGCATAGAATTGAGCATTCCTAAGGCATCAAATGACGTTATACTCTATTTAGTGTTCTTAGAAGTCTTAACTTGCTAGTTTAGCTTTTGGACAACGTTTCGTTAGGTAAAGAAGCCAATAGACCAAGTTAAGTTCAAAATTGCACGAAACGTGAAAAACTTGTCATGCATAGAATTGAGCATTCCTAAGGCATCAAAATAGACCGTTATACTCTATTTAGTGTTCTTAGAAGTCTTAACTTGCTAGTTTAGCTTTTGGACAACGTTTCGTTAGGTAAAGAAGCCAATAGACCAAGTTAAGTTCAAAATTGCACGAAACGTGAAAAACTTGTCTATGCATAGAATTGAGCATTCCTAAGGTATCAAATTAGATGTTATACTCTATTTAGTGTTCTTAGAAGTCTTAACTTGCTAGTTTAGCTTTTGGACAACGTTTCGTTAGGTAAAGAAGCCAATAGACCAAGTTAAGTTCAAAATGCACGAAACGTGAAAAACTTGTCCATGCATAGAATTGAGCATTCCTAAGGCATCAAAATGACCGTTATATCTATTTAGTGTTCTTGGAAGTCTTAACTTGCTAGTTTAGCTTTTGGACATTGTTTCGTTAGGTAAAGAAGCCAATAGACCAAGTTAAGTTCAAAATTGCACAAACGTGAAAAACTTGTCTATGCATAGAATTGAGCATTCCTAAGGCATCAAAATAGACCGTTATACTCTATTTAGTGTTCTTAGAAGTCTTAACTTGCTAGTTTAGCTTTTGGACAACGTTTCGTTAGGTAAAGAAGCCAATAGACCAAGTTAAGTTCAAAATTGCACGAAACGTGAAAAACTTGTCCATGCATAGAATTGAGCATTCCTAAGGCATCAAAATAGACCGTTATACTCTATTTAGTGTTCTTAGAAGTCTTAACTTGCTAGTTTAGCTTTTGGACAGTTTCGTTAGGTAAAGAAGCCAATAGACCAAGTTAAGTTCAAAATTGCACGAAACGTGAAAAACTTGTCTATGCATAGAATTGAGCATTCCTAAGGCATCAAATGGGTTATACTCTATTTAGTGTTCTTAGAAGTCTTAACTTGCTAGTTTAGCTTTTGGACATCGTTTCGTTAGGTAAAGAAGCCAATAGACCAAGTTAAGTTCAAAATGCACGAAACGTGAAAAACTTGTCCATGCATAGAATTGAGCATTCCTAAGGCATCAAAATAGACCGTTATACTCTATTTAGTGTTCTTGAGTCTTAACTTGCTAGTTTAGCTTTTGAACATTGTTTCGTTAGGTAAAGAAGCCAATAGACCAAGTTAAGTTCAAAATTGCACGAAACGTGAAAAACTTGTCCATGCATAGAATTGAGCATTCCTAAGGCATCAAAATAGACCGTTATACTCTATTTAGTGTTCTTAGAAGACTTAACTTGCTAGTTTAGCTTTTGGACAATGTTTCGTTAGGTAAAGAAGCCAATAGACCAAGTTAAGTTCAAAATTGCACGAAACGTGAAAAACTTGTCTATGCATAGAATTGAGCATTCCTAAGGCATCAAAATAACCGTTATACTCTATTTAGTGTTCTTAGAAGTCTTAACTTGCTAGTTTAGCTTTTGGACAACGTTTCGTTAGGTAAAGAAGCCAATAGACCAAGTTAAGTTCAAAATTGCACGAAACGTGAAAAACTTGTCTATGCATAGAATTGAGCATTCCTAAGGCATCAAAATGACCGTTATACTCTATTTAGTGTTCTTAGAAGTCTTAACTTGCTAGTTTAGCTTTTGGACAACGTTTCGTTAGGTAAAGAAGCCAATAGACCAAGTTAAGTTCAAAATTGCACGAAACGTGAAAAACTTGTCTATGCATAGAATTGAGCATTCCTAAGGCATCAAAATGACCGTTATACTCTATTTAGTGTTCTTAGAAGTCTTAACTTGCTAGTTTAGCTTTTGGACAACGTTTCGTTAGGTAAAGAAGCCAATAGACCAAGTTAAGTTCAAAATTGCACGAAACGTGAAAAACTTGTCCATGCATAGAATTGAGCATTCCTAAGGCATCAAAATAGACCGTTATACTCTATTTAGTGTTCTTAGGAAGTCTTAACTTGCTAGTTTAGCTTTTGGACATGTTTCGTTAGGTAAAGAAGCCAATAGACCAAGTTAAGTTCAAAATTGCACGAAACGTGAAAAACTTGTCTATGCATAGAATTGAGCATTCCTAAGGCATCAAATGGCCGTTATATCTATTTAGTGTTCTTAGAAGTCTTAACTTGCTAGTTTAGCTTTTGGACATCGTTTCGTTAGGTAAAGAAGCCAATAGACCAAGTTAAGTTCAAAATTGCAAGAAACGTGAAAAACTTGTCTATGCATAGAATTGAGCATTCCTAAGGCATCAAAATGACCGTTATACTCTATTTAGTGTTCTTGAAGTCTTAACTTGCTAGTTTAGCTTTTGGACATCGTTTCGTTAGGTAAAGAAGCCAATAGACCAAGTTAAGTTCAAAATTGCACGAAACGTGAAAAACTTGTCTATGCATAGAATTGAGCATTCCTAAGGCATCAAAATAGACCGTTATATCTATTTAGTGTTCTTGGAAGTCTTAACTTGCTAGTTTAGCTTTTGGACATGTTTCGTTAGGTAAAGAAGCCAATAGACCAAGTTAAGTTCAAAATTGCACGAAACGTGAAAAACTTGTCTATGCATAGAATTGAGCATTCCTAAGGCATCAAAATGACCGTTATACTCTATTTAGTGTTCTTAGAAGTCTTAACTTGCTAGTTTAGCTTTTGGACGTTTCGTTAGGTAAAGAAGCCAATAGACCAAGTTAGTTCAAAATTGACAGAAACGTGAAAAACTTGTCTATGCATAGAATTGAGCATTCCTAAGGCATCAAAATAGACCGTTATACTCTATTTAGTGTTCTAGTCTTAACTTGCTAGTTTAGCTTTTGGACATTGTTTCGTTAGGTAAAGAAGCCAATAGACCAAGTTAAGTTCAAAATTGCAGAAACGTGAAAAACTTGTCTATGCATAGAATTGAGCATTCCTAAGGCATCAAAATGGACGTTATACTCTATTTAGTGTTCTTAGAAGTCTTAACTTGCTAGTTTAGCTTTTGGACATGTTTCGTTAGGTAAGAAGCCAATAGACCAAGTTAAGTTCAAAATTGCACGAAACGTGAAAAACTTGTCTATGCATAGAATTGAGCATTCCTAAGGCATCAAATGACGTTATACTCTATTTAGTGTTCTTAGAAGTCTTAACTTGCTAGTTTAGCTTTTGGACAACGTTTCGTTAGGTAAAGAAGCCAATAGACCAAGTTAAGTTCAAAATTGCACGAAACGTGAAAAACTTGTCTGCATAGAATTGAGCATTCCTAAGGCATCAAATAGACCGTTATACTCTATTTAGTGTTCTTAGAAGTCTTAACTTGCTAGTTTATCTTTTGGACATTGTTTCGTTAGGTAAGAAGCCAATAGACCAAGTTAAGTTCAAAATTGCACGAAACGTGAAAAACTTGTCTATGCATAGAATTGAGCATTCCTAAGGCATCAAAATAGACCGTTATACTCTATTTAGTGTTCTTAGAAGTCTTAACTTGCTAGTTTAGCTTTTGGACAATGTTTCGTTAGGTAAAGAAGCCAATAGACCAAGTTAAGTTCAAAATTGCACGAAACGTGAAAAACTTGTCCATTGCATAGAATTGAGCATTCCTAAGGCATCAAAATAGACCGTTATACTCTATTTAGTGTTCTTAGAAGTCTTAACTTGCTAGTTTAGCTTTTGGACAACGTTTCGTTAGGTAAAGAAGCCAATAGACCAAGTTAAGTTCAAAATTGCACGAAACGTGAAAAACTTGTCCATGCATAGAATTGAGCATTCCTAAGGCATCAAAATAGACCGTTATACTCTATTTGTTCTTAGAAGTCTTAACTTGCTAGTTTAGCTTTTGGACAATGTTTCGTTAGGTAAAGAAGCCAATAGACCAAGTTAAGTTCAAAATTGCACGAAACATGAAAAACTTGTCCATGCATAGAATTGAGCATTCCTAAGGCATCAAAATAGACCGTTATACTCTATTTAGTGTTCTTAGAAGTCTTAACTTGCTAGTTTAGCTTTTGGACAACGTTTCGTTAGGTAAAAGCCAATAGACCAAGTTAAGTTCAAAATTGCACGAAACGTGAAAAACTTGTCTATGCATAGAATTGAGCATTCCTAAGGCATCAAAATGACCGTTATACTCTATTTAGTGTTCTTAGAAGTCTTAACTTGCTAGTTTAGCTTTTGGACAACGTTTCGTTAGGTAAAGAAGCCAATAGACCAAGTTAAGTTCAAAATTGCACGAAACGTGAAAAACTTGTCTATGCATAGAATTGAGCATTCCTAAGGCATCAAAATGGACCGTTATACCTATTTAGTGTTCTTAGAAGTCTTAACTTGCTAGTTTAGCTTTTGGACAACGTTTCGTTAGGTAAAGAAGTAACCAATTGACAAGTTAGTTCAAAATTGCACGAAACGTGAAAAACTTGTCTATGCATAGAATTGAGCATTCCTAAGGCATCAAAATAGACCGTTATACTCTATTTAGTGTTCTTAGAAGTCTTAACTTGCTAGTTTAGCTTTTGGACATGTTTCGTTAGGTAAAGAAGCCAATAGACCAAGTTAAGTTCAAAATTGCACGAAACGTGAAAAACTTGTCTGCATAGAATTGAGCATTCCTAAGGCATCAAAATGACCGTTATACTCTATTTAGTGTTCTTAGAAGTCTTAACTTGCTAGTTTAGCTTTTGGACAACGTTTCGTTAGGTAAGAAGCCAATAGACCAAGTTAAGTTCAAAATTGCACGAAACGTGAAAAACTTGTCTATGCATAGAATTGAGCATTCCTAAGGCATCAAAATGACCGTTATACTCTATTTAGTGTTCTTGAAGTCTTAACTTGCTAGTTTAGCTTTTGGACATCGTTTCGTTAGGTAAAGAAGCCAATAGACCAAGTTAAGTTCAAAATTGCACGAAACGTGAAAAACTTGTCCATGCATAGAATTGAGCATTCCTAAGGCATCAAAATAGACCGTTATATTCTATTTAGTGTTCTTGAAGTCTTAACTTGCTAGTTTAGCTTTTGGACATTTCGTTAGGTAAAGAAGCCAATAGACCAAGTTAAGTTCAAAATTGCACAAACGTGAAAAACTTGTCTATGCATAGAATTGAGCATTCCTAAGGCATCAAAATAGACCGTTATACTCTATTTAGTGTTCTTAGAAGTCTTAACTTGCTAGTTTAGCTTTTGGACAACGTTTCGTTAGGTAAAGAAGCCAATAGACCAAGTTAAGTTCAAAATTGCACGAAACGTGAAAAACTTGTCTATGCATAGAATTGAGCATTCCTAAGGCATCAAAATAGACCGTTATACTCTATTTAGTGTTCTTGAAGTCTTAACTTGCTAGTTTAGCTTTTGGACATGTTTCGTTAGGTAAAGAAGCCAATAGACCAAGTTAAGTTCAAAATTGCAGAAACGTGAAAAACTTGTCTATGCATAGAATTGAGCATTCCTAAGGCATCAAATGACCGTTATACTCTATTTAGTGTTCTTAGAAGTCTTAACTTGCTAGTTTAGCTTTTGGACATTGTTTCGTTAGGTAAAGAAGCCAATAGACCAAGTTAAGTTCAAAATTGCATGAAACGTGAAAAACTTGTCTATGCATAGAATTGAGCATTCCTAAGGCATCAAATGGACGTTATACTCTATTTAGTGTTCTTAGAAGTCTTAACTTGCTAGTTTAGCTTTTGGACAACGTTTCGTTAGGTAAAGAAGCCAATAGACCAAGTTAAGTTCAAAATTGCACGAAACGTGAAAAACTTGTCCATGCATAGAATTGAGCATTCCTAAGGCATCAAAATAGACCGTTATACTCTATTTAGTGTTCTTAGAAGTCTTAACTTGCTAGTTTAGCTTTTGGACATGTTTCGTTAGGTAAAGAAGCCAATAGACCAAGTTAAGTTCAAAATTGCACGAAACGTGAAAAACTTGTCTATGCATAGAATTGAGCATTCCTAAGGCATCAAAATAGACCGTTATACTCTATTTAGTGTTCTTGAAGTCTTAACTTGCTAGTTTAGCTTTTGGACACGTTTCGTTAGGTAAAGAAGCCAATAGACCAAGTTAAGTTCAAAATTGCACGAAACGTGAAAAACTTGTCTATGCATAGAATTGAGCATTCCTAAGGCATCAAAATGACCGTTATACTCTATTTAGTGTTCTTGAAGTCTTAACTTGCTAGTTTAGCTTTTGGACATGTTTCGTTAGGTAAAGAAGCCAATAGACCAAGTTAAGTTCAAAATTGCACGAAACGTGAAAAACTTGTCTATGCATAGAATTGAGCATTCCTAAGGCATCAAATGGACCGTTATACTCTATTTAGTGTTCTTAGAAGTCTTAACTTGCTAGTTTAGCTTTTGGACAAGTTTCGTTAGGTAAAGAAGCCAATAGACCAAGTTAAGTTCAAAATTGCACGAAACGTGAAAAACTTGTCTGCATAGAATTGAGCATTCCTAAGGCATCAAAATAGACCGTTATACTCTATTTAGTGTTCTTAGAAGTCTTAACTTGCTAGTTTAGCTTTTGGACATGTTTCGTTAGGTAAAGAAGCCAATAGACCAAGTTAAGTTCAAAATTGCACGAAACGTGAAAAACTTGTCTATGCATAGAATTGAGCATTCCTAAGGCATCAAAATAGACCGTTATACTCTATTTAGTGTTCTTAGAAGTCTTAACTTGCTAGTTTAGCTTTTGGACAACGTTTCGTTAGGTAAAGAAGCCAATAGACCAAGTTAAGTTCAAAATTGCACGAAACGTGAAAAACTTGTCTATGCATAGAATTGAGCATTCCTAAGGCATCAAAATAGACCGTTATACTCTATTTAGTGTTCTTGAGTCTTAACTTGCTAGTTTAGCTTTTGGACATTGTTTCGTTAGGTAAGAAGCCAATAGACCAAGTTAAGTTCAAATTGCATGAAACGTGAAAAACTTGTCTATGCATAGAATTGAGCATTCCTAAGGCATCAAAATAGACCGTTATACTCTATTTAGTGTTCTTGAAGTCTTAACTTGCTAGTTTAGCTTTTGGACATTGTTTCGTTAGGTAAAGAAGCCAATAGACCAAGTTAAGTTCAAAATTGCACGAAACGTGAAAAACTTGTCTATGCATAGAATTGAGCATTCCTAAGGCATCAAAATAGACCGTTATACTCTATTTAGTGTTCTTGAAGTCTTAACTTGCTAGTTTAGCTTTTGGACAACGTTTCGTTAGGTAAAGAAGCCAATAGACCAAGTTAAGTTCAAAATTGCACGAAACGTGAAAAACTTGTCTATGCATAGAATTGAGCATTCCTAAGGCATCAAAATGACCGTTATACTCTATTTAGTGTTCTTCGAAGTCTTAACTTGCTAGTTTAGCTTTTGGACATCGTTTCGTTAGGTAAAGAAGCCAATAGACCAAGTTAAGTTCAAAATTACACGAAACGTGAAAAACTTGTCTATGCGCAGAATTGAGCATTCTTAAGGCATCAAAATAGATCGTTATACTCTATTTAGTGTTCTTAGAAGTCTTAACTTGCTAGTTTAGCTTTTGGGCAACGTTTCGTTATGTAAAGAAGCCAATAGACCAAGTTAAGTTCAAAATTGCACGAAACGTGAAAAACTTGTCCATGCATAGAATTGAGCATTCCTAAGGCATCAAAATAGACCGTTATCCTCTATTTAGTGTTCTTAGAAGTCTTAACTTGCTAGTTTAGCTTTTGGACAATTTCGTTAGGTAAAGAAGCCAATAGACCAAGTTAAGTTCAAAATTGCACGAAACGTGAAAAACTTGTCCATGCATAGAATTGAGCATTCCTAAGGCATCAAAATAGACCGTTATACTCTATTTAGTGTTCTTAGAAGTCTTAACTTGCTAGTTTAGCTTTTGGACAATGTTTCGTTAGGTAAAGAAGCCAATAGACCAAGTTAAGTTCAAAATTGCACGAAACGTGAAAAACTTGTCCATGCATAGAATTGAGCATTCCTAAGGCATCAAAATAGACCGTTATACTCTATTTAGTGTTCTTAGAAGTCTTAACTTGCTAGTTTAGCTTTTGGACACGTTTCGTTAGGTAAAGAAGCCAATAGACCAAGTTAAGTTCAAAATTGCACGAAACGTGAAAAACTTGTCTATGCATAGAATTGAGCATTCCTAAGGCATCAAAATGGACCGTTATACTCTATTTAGTGTTCTTGAAGTCTTAACTTGCTAGTTTAGCTTTTGGACATCGTTTCGTTAGGTAAAGAAGCCAATAGACCAAGTTAAGTTCAAAATTGCACGAAACGTGAAAAACTTGTCTATGCATAGAATTGAGCATTCCTAAGGCATCAAATGGACTTATACTCTATTTAGTGTTCTTAGAAGTCTTAACTTGCTAGTTTAGCTTTTGGACAACGTTTCGTTAGGTAAAGAAGCCAATAGACCAAGTTAAGTTCAAAATTGCACGAAACGTGAAAAACTTGTCCATGCATAGAATTGAGCATTCCTAAGGCATCAAAATAGACCGTTATACTCTATTTAGTGTCTTGAAGTCTTAACTTGCTAGTTTAGCTTTTGGACAACGTTTCGTTAGGTAAAGAAGCCAATAGACCAAGTTAAGTTCAAAATTGCACGAAACGTGAAAAACTTGTCTATGCATAGAATTGAGCATTCCTAAGGCATCAAAATGGACCGTTATACTCTATTTAGTGTTCTTAGAAGTCTTAACTTGCTAGTTTAGCTTTTGGACAACGTTTCGTTAGGTAAAGAAGCCAATAGACCAAGTTAAGTTCAAAATTGCACGAAACGTGAAAAACTTGTCCATGCATAGAATTGAGCATTCCTAAGGCATCAAAATAGACCGTTATACTCTATTTAGTGTTCTTAGAAGTCTTAACTTGCTAGTTTAGCTTTTGGACAAGTTTCGTTAGGTAAAGAAGCCAATAGACCAAGTTAAGTTCAAAATTGCACGAAACGTGAAAAACTTGTCCATGCATAGAATTGAGCATTCCTAAGGCATCAAAATAGACCGTTATACTCTATTTAGTGTTCTTAGAAGTCTTAACTTGCTAGTTTATTTTTGGACATTGTTTCGTTAGGTAAAGAAGCCAATAGACCAAGTTAAGTTCAAAATTGCACGAAATGAAAAACTTGTCTATGCATAGAATTGAGCATTCCTAAGGCATCAAAATAGACCGTTATACTCTATTTAGTGTTCTTAAAGTCTTAACTTGCTAGTTTAGCTTTTGGACACGTTTCGTTAGGTAAAGAAGCCAATAGACCAAGTTAGTTCAAAATGCACGAAACGTGAAAAACTTGTCTATGCATAGAATTGAGCATTCCTAAGGCATCAAAATAGACCGTTATACTCTATTTAGTGTTCTTAGTCTTAACTTGCTAGTTTAGCTTTTGGACATTGTTTCGTTAGGTAAGAAGCCAATAGACCAAGTTAAGTTCAAAATTGCATGAAACGTGAAAAACTTGTCTATGCATAGAATTGAGCATTCCTAAGGCATCAAAATAGACCGTTATACTCTATTTAGTGTTCTTGAAGTCTTAACTTGCTAGTTTAGCTTTTGGACATTGTTTCGTTAGGTAAAGAAGCCAATAGACCATGTTAAGTTCAAAATTGCACGAAACGTGAAAAACTTGTCTATGCATAGAATTGAGCATTCCTAAGGCATCAAAATAGACCGTTATACTCTATTTAGTGTTCTTGAAGTCTTAACTTGCTAGTTTAGCTTTTGGACAACGTTTCGTTAGGTAAAGAAGCCAATAGACCAAGTTAAGTTCAAAATTACACGAAACGTGAAAAACTTGTCTATGCATAGAATTGAGCATTCCTAAGGCATCAAAATGGACCGTTATACTCTATTTAGTGTTCTTAGAAGTCTTAACTTGCTAGTTTAGCTTTTGGACATCGTTTCGTTAGGTAAAGAAGCCAATACCAAGTTAAGTTCAAAATTGCACGAAACGTGAAAAACTTGTCTATGCATAGAATTGAGCATTCCTAAGGCATCAAAATGACCGTTATACTCTATTTAGTGTTCTTAGAAGTCTTAACTTGCTAGTTTAGCTTTTGGGCAAAGTTTCGTTAGGTAAAGAAGCCAATAGACCAAGTTAAGTTCAAAATTGCACGAAACGTGAAAAACTTGTCTATGCATAGAATTGAGCATTCCTAAGGCATCAAATAGACCGTTATACTCTATTTAGTGTTCTTAGAAGTCTTAACTTGCTAGTTTAGCTTTTGGACAACGTTTCGTTAGGTAAAGAAGCCAATAGACCAAGTTAAGTTCAAAATTGCACGAAACGTGAAAAACTTGTCCATGCATAGAATTGAGCATTCCTAAGGCATCAAAATAGACCGTTATACTCTATTTAGTGTTCTTAGAAGACTTAACTTGCTAGTTTAGCTTTTGGACAATGTTTCGTTAGGTAAAGAAGCCAATAGACCAAGTTAAGTTGAAAATTGCACGAAACGTGAAAAACTTGTCCATGCATAGAATTGAGCATTCCTAAGGCATCAAAATAGACCGTTATACTCTATTTAGTGTTCTTAGAAGTCTTAACTTGCTAGTTTAGCTTTTGGACAACGTTTCGTTAGGTAAAGAAGCCAATAGACCAAGTTAAGTTCAAAATTGCACGAAACGTGAAAAACTTGTCCATGCATAGAATTGAGCATTCCTAAGGCATCAAAATAGACCGTTATACTCTATTTGTGTTCTTAGAAGTCTAACTTGCTAGTTTAGCTTTTGGACATGTTTCGTTAGGCAAAGAAGCCAATAGACCAAGTTAAGTTAAAATTGCACGAAACGTGAAAAACTTGTCCATGCATAGAATTGAGCATTCCTAAGGCATCAAAATACCGTTATACTCTATTTAGTGTTCTTAGAAGTCTTAACTTGCTAGTTTAGCTTTTGGACAACGTTTCGTTAGGTAAAAGCCAATAGACCAAGTTAAGTTCAAAATTGCAAGAAACGTGAAAAACTTGTCTATGCATAGAATTGAGCATTCCTAAGGCATCAAAATGGACCGTTATACTCTATTTAGTGTTCTTCGAAGTCTTAACTTGCTAGTTTAGCTTTTGGACATCGTTTCGTTAGGTAAAGAAGCCAATATACCAAGTTAAGTTCAAAATTGCACGAAACATGAAAAACTTGTCTATGCATAGAATTGAGCATTCCTAAGGCATCAAATGGACCGTTATACTCTATTTAGTGTTCTTAGAAGTCTTAACTTGCTAGTTTAGCTTTTGGACAACGTTTCGTTAGGTAAAGAAGCCAATAGACCAAGTTAGTTCAAAATGCACGAAACGTCAAAAACTTGTCCATGCATAGAATTGAGCATTCCTAAGGCATCAAAATAGACCGTTATACTCTATTTAGTGTTCTTGAGTCTTAACTTGCTAGTTTAGCTTTTGGACATTGTTTCGTTAGGTAAGAAGCCAATAGACAAACTTAAGTTCAAAATTGCATGAAACATGAAAAACTTGTCTATGCATAGAATTGAGCATTCCTAAGGCATCAAAATGACTTATACTCTATTTAGTGTTCTTAGAAGTCTTAACTTGCTAGTTTAGCTTTTGGACAACGTTTCGTTAGGTAAAGAAGCCAATAGACCAAGTTAAGTTCAAAATGCACGAAACGTGAAAAACTTGTCTATGCATAGAATTGAGCATTCCTAAGGCATCAAAATAGACCGTTATACTCTATTTAGGTTCTTGAAGTCTTAACTTGCTAGTTTAGCTTTTGGACAACGTTTCGTTAGGTAAAGAAGCCAATAGACCAAGTTAAGTTCAAAATTGCACGAAACGTGAAAAACTTGTCTATGCATAGAATTGAGCATTCCTAAGGCATCAAAATGGACCGTTATACTCTATTTAGTGTTCTTAAAGTCTTAACTTGCTAGTTTAGCTTTTGGACATCGTTTCGTTAGGTAAAGAAGCCAATAGACCAAGTTAAGTTCAAAATTGCACGAAACGTGAAAAACTTGTCTATGCATAGAATTGAGCATTCCTAAGGCATCAAATGACCGTTATACTCTATTTAGTGTTCTTAGAAGTCTTAACTTGCTAGTTTAGCTTTTGGACAAGTTTCGTAGGTAAAGAAGCCAATAGACCAAGTTAAGTTCAAAATTGCACGAAACGTGAAAAACTTGTCCATGCATAGAATTGAGCATTCCTAAGGCATCAAAATAGACCGTTATACTCTATTTAGTGTTCTTACAAGTCTTAACTTGCTAGTTTAGCTTTTGGACATGTTTCGTTAGGTAAAGAAGCCAATAGACCAAGTTAAGTTCAAAATTGCACGAAAATGTGAAAAACTTGTCTATGCATAGAATTGAGCATTCCTAAGGCATCAAATAGACCGTTATACTCTATTTAGTGTTCTTAGAAGTCTTAACTTGCTAGTTTAGCTTTTGGAAACGTTTCGTTAGGTAAAGAAGCCAATAGACCAAGTTAAGTTCAAAATTGCACGAAACGTGAAAAACTTGTCTATGCATAGAATTGAGCATTCCTAAGGCATCAAAATAGACCGTTATACTCTATTTAGTGTTCTTGGAGTCTTAACTTGCTAGTTTACTTTTGGACATTGTTTCGTTAGGTAAAGAAGCCAATAGACAAGTTAAGTTCAAAATTGCACGAAACGTGAAAAACTTGTCTATGCATAGAATTGAGCATTCCTAAGGCATCAAAATAGACCGTTATACTCTATTTAGTGTTCTTGGAGTCTTAACTTGCTAGTTTAGCTTTTGGACATTGTTTCGTTAGGTAAGAAGCCAATAGACCAAGTTAAGTTCAAAATTGCAAAACATGAAAAACTTGTCTATGCATAGAATTGAGCATTCCTAAGGCATCAAAATAGACCGTTATACTCTATTTAGTGTTCTTGAAGTCTTAACTTGCTAGTTTAGCTTTTGGGCAACGTTTCGTTAGGTAAAGAAGCCAATAGACCAAGTTAAGTTCAAATTGCACGAAACGTGAAAAACTTGTCTATGCATAGAATTGAGCATTCCTAAGGCATCAAAATAGACCGTTATACTCTTTTAGTGTTCTTGAAGTCTTAACTTGCTAGTTTAGCTTTTGGACACGTTTCGTTAGGTAAAGAAGCCAATAGACCAAGTTAAGTTCAAAATTACACGAAACGTGAAAAACTTGTCTATGCATAGAATTGAGCATTCCTAAGGCATCAAATGGACCGTTATACTCTATTTAGTGTTCTTAGAAGTCTTAACTTGCTAGTTTAGCTTTTGGACAAGTTTTCGTTAGGTAAAGAAGCCAATAGACCAAGTTAAGTTCAAAATTGCACGAAACGTGAAAAACTTGTCCATGCATAGAATTGAGCATTCCTAAGGCATCAAAATGGACCGTTATACTCTATCTAGTGTTCTTCAAAGTCTTAACTTGCTAGTTTGGCTTTTGGGCAACGTTTCGTTAGGTAAAGAAGCCAATAGACCAAGTTAAGTTCAAAATTGCACGAAACGTGAAAAACTTGTCCATGCATAGAATTGAGCATTCCTAAGGCATCAAAATAGACCGTTATACTCTATTTAGTGTTCTTAGAAGACTTAACTTGCTAGTTTAGCTTTTGGACAATGTTTCGTTAGGTAAAGAAGCCAATAGACCAAGTTAAGTTCAAAATTGCACGAAACGTGAAAAACTTGTCCATGCATAGAATTGAGCATTCCTAAGGCATCAAAATAGACCGTTATACTCTATTTAGTGTTCTTTAGAAGTCTTAACTTGCTAGTTTAGCTTTTGGACAACGTTTCGTTAGGTAAAGAAGCCAATAGACCAAGTTAAGTTCAAAATTGCACGAAACGTGAAAAACTTATCCATGCATAGAATTGAGCATTCCTAAGGCATCAAAATACCGTTATACTCTATTTAGTGTTCTTAGAAGTCTTAACTTGCTAGTTTAGCTTTTGGACAATGTTTCGTTAGGTAAAGAAGCCAATAGACCAAGTTAGTTAAAATTGCACGAAACGTGAAAAACTTGTCCATGCATAGAATTGAGCATTCCTAAGGCATCAAAATAACCGTTATACTCTATTTAGTGTTCTTAGAAGTCTTAACTTAGTTTGCTTTTGGACAACGTTTCGTTAGGTAAAGCCAATAGACCAAGTTAAGTTCAAAATTGCACGAAACGTGAAAAACTTGTCTATGCATAGAATTGAGCATTCCTAAGGCATCAAAATGACCGTTATACTCTATTTAGTGTTCTTAAGTCTTAACTTGCTAGTTTAGCTTTTGGACAACGTTTCGTTAGGTAAAGAAGCCAATAGACCAAGTTAAGTTCAAAATTGCACGAAACGTGAAAAACTTGTCTATGCATAGAATTGAGCATTCCTAAGGCATCAAATGGACCGTTATACTCTATTTAGTGTTCTTAGAAGTCTTAACTTGCTAGTTTAGCTTTTGGACAACGTTTCGTTAGGTAAAGAAGTATGACCAAGTTAGTTCAAAATGCACGAAACGTGAAAAACTTGTATGCATAGAATTGAGCATTCCTAAGGCATCAAAATAGACCGTTATACTCTATTTAGTGTTCTTGAGTCTTAACTTGCTAGTTTAGCTTTTGGACATTGTTTCGTTAGGTAAAGAAGCCAATAGACCAAGTTAAGTTCAAAATTGCAGAAACATGAAAAACTTGTCTATGCATAGAATTGAGCATTCCTAAGGCATCAAAATAGACCGTTACTCTATTTAGTGTTCTTAGAAGTCTTAACTTGCTAGTTTAGCTTTTGGACAACGTTTCGTTAGGTAAAGAAGCCAATAGACCAAGTTAAGTTCAAAATTGCACGAAACGTGAAAAACTTGTCTATGCATAGAATTGAGCATTCCTAAGCATCAAAATAGACCGTTATACTCTATTTAGTGTTCTTAGAAGTCTTAACTTGCTAGTTTAGCTTTTGGACATGTTTCGTTAGGTAAAGAAGCCAATAGACCAAGTTAGTTCAAAATGCACGAAACGTCAAAAACTTGTCCATGCATAGAATTGAGCATTCCTAAGGCATCAAAATAGACCGTTATACTCTATTTAGTGTTCTTGAAGTCTTAACTTGCTAGTTTATCTTTGGACATTGTTTCGTTAGGTAAGAAGCCAATAGACAAGTTAAGTTCAAAATTGCACGAAACTGAAAAACTTGTCTATGCATAGAATTGAGCATTCCTAAGGCATCAAAATGACGTTATACTCTATTTAGTGTTCTTAGAAGTCTTAACTTGCTAGTTTAGCTTTTGGACACGTTTCGTTAGGTAAAGAAGCCAATAGACAAGTTAAGTTCAAAATGCACGAAACGTAAAAACTTGTTATGCATAGAATTGAGCATTCCTAAGGCATCAAAATAGACCGTTATACTCTATTTAGTGTTCTTGAGTCTTAACTTGCTAGTTTAGCTTTTGGACATTGTTTCGTTAGGTAAGAAGCCAATAGACAAGTTAAGTTCAAAATTGCACGAAACGTGAAAAACTTGTCTATGCATAGAATTGAGCATTCCTAAGGCATCAAAATAGACCGTTATACTCTATTTAGTGTTCTTAGAAGTCTTAACTTGCTAGTTTAGCTTTTGGACAACGTTTCGTTAGGTAAAGAAGCCAATAGACCAAGTTAAGTTCAAAATTGCACGAAATGTGAAAAACTTGTCTATGCATAGAATTGAGCATTCCTAAGGCATCAAAATAGACCTTATACTCTATTAGTGTTCTTAGAAGTCTTAACTTGCTAGTTTAGCTTTTGGACAACGTTTCGTTAGGTAAAGAAGCCAATAGACCAAGTTAAGTTCAAAATTGCACGAAACGTGAAAAACTTGTCTATGCATAGAATTGAGCATTCCTAAGGCATCAAAATAGACCGTTATACTCTATTTAGTTCTTAGAAGTCTTAACTTGCTAGTTTAGCTTTTGGACAACGTTTCGTTAGGTAAAGAAGCCAATAGACCAAGTTAAGTTCAAAATTGCACAAACGTGAAAAACTTGTCTATGCATAGAATTGAGCATTCCTAAGGCATCAAAATAGACCGTTATACTCTATTTAGTGTTCTTAGAAGCTTAACTTGCTAGTTTAGCTTTTGGACAACGTTTCGTTAGGTAAAGAAGCCAATAGACCAAGTTAAGTTCAAAATTACAAGAAACGTGAAAAACTTGTCTGCATAGAATTGAGCATTCCTAAGGCATCAAAATAGACCGTTATACTCTATTTAGTGTTCTTAGAAGTCTTAACTTGCTAGTTTAGCTTTTGGGCAACGTTTCGTTAGGTAAAGAAGCCAATAGACCAAGTTAAGTTCAAAATTGCAAGAAACGTGAAAAACTTGTCTATGCATAGAATTGAGCATTCCTAAGGCATCAAAATGACCGTTATACTCTATTTAGTGTTCTTAGAAGTCTTAACTTGCTAGTTTAGCTTTTGGACAACGTTTCGTTAGGTAAAGAAGCCAATAGACCAAGTTAAGTTCAAAATTGCACGAAACGTGAAAAACTTGTCTATGCATAGAATTGAGCATTCCTAAGGCATCAAAATGACCGTTATACTCTATTTAGGTGTTTTTAGAAGTCTTAACTTGCTAGTTTAGCTTTTGGACAAGTTTCGTTAGGTAAAGAAGCCAATAGACCAAGTTAAGTTCAAAATTGCACGAAACGTGAAAAACTTGTCCATGCATAGAATTGAGCATTCCTAAGGCATCAAAATAGACCGTTATACTCTATTTAGTGTTCTTAGAAGTCTTAACTTGCTAGTTTAGCTTTTGGACAACGTTTCGTTAGGTAAAGAAGCCAATAGACCAAGTTAAGTTCAAAATTGCACGAAACGTGAAAAACTTGTCCATGCATAGAATTGAGCATTCCTAAGGCATCAAAATAACCGTTATACTCTATTTGTGTTCTTAGAAGTCTTAACTTGCTAGTTTAGCTTTTGGACAACGTTTCGTTAGGTAAAGAAGCAATAGACCAAGTTAAGTTCAAAATTGCACGAAACATGAAAAACTTGTCCATGCATAGAATTGAGCATTCCTAAGGCATCAAAATAACCGTTATACTCTATTTAGTGTTCTTAGAAGTCTTAACTTGCTAGTTTAGCTTTTGGACAGTTTCGTTAGGTAAAAAGCCAATAGACCAAGTTAAGTTCAAAATTGCAAGAAACGTGAAAAACTTGTCTGCATAGAATTGAGCATTCCTAAGGCATCAAAATGGACGTTATACTCTATTTAGTGTTCTTAGAAGTCTTAACTTGCTAGTTTAGCTTTTGGACATCGTTTCGTTAGGTAAAGAAGCCAATAGACCAAGTTAAGTTCAAAATTGCACGAAACATGAAAAACTTGTCTATGCATAGAATTGAGCATTCCTAAGGCATCAAATGACGTTATACTCTATTTAGTGTTCTTAGAAGTCTTAACTTGCTAGTTAGCTTTTGGACAATGTTTCGTTAGGTAAAGAAGCCAATAGACCAAGTTAAGTTCAAAATTGCACGAAACGTGAAAAACTTGTCTATGCATAGAATTGAGCATTCCTAAGGCATCAAAATAGACGTTATACTCTATTTAGTGTTCTTGAAGTCTTAACTTGCTAGTTTAGCTTTTGGACATTGTTTCGTTAGGTAAAGAAGCCAATAGACCAAGTTAAGTTCAAAATTGCACGAAACGTGAAAAACTTGTCTATGCATAGAATTGAGCATTCCTAAGGCATCAAAATAGACCGTTATACTCTATTTAGTGTTCTTAGAAGTCTTAACTTGCTAGTTTAGCTTTTGGACAACGTTTCGTTAGGTAAAAAGCCAATAGACCAAGTTAAGTTCAAAATTGCAGAACGAACGAAAAACTTGTCTATGCATAGAATTGAGCATTCCTAAGGCATCAAAATAGACCGTTATACTCTATTTAGTGTTCTTAGAAGTCTTAACTTGCTAGTTTAGCTTTTGGACAACGTTTCGTTAGGTAAAGAAGCCAATAGACCAAGTTAAGTTCAAAATTGCACGAAACGTAAAAACTTGTCTATGCATAGAATTGAGCATTCCTAAGGCATCAAAATAGACCGTTATACTCTATTTAGTGTTCTTAGGAGTCTTAACTTGCTAGTTTAGCTTTTGGACAACGTTTCGTTAGGTAAAGAAGCCAATAGACCAAGTTAAGTTCAAAATTGCACGAAACGTGAAAAACTTGTCTATGCATAGAATTGAGCATTCCTAAGGCATCAAAATAGACCGTTACTCTATTTAGTGTTCTTAGAAGTAACTTGCTAGTTTAGCTTTTGGACAACGTTTCGTTAGGTAAAGAAGCCAATAGACCAAGTTAAGTTCAAAATTGCAAGAAACGTGAAAAACTTGTCCATGCATAGAATTGAGCATTCCTAAGGCATCAAAATAGACCGTTATACTCTATTTAGTGTTCTTAGAAGTCTTAACTTGCTAGTTTAGCTTTTGGACAACGTTTCGTTAGGTAAAGAAGCCAATAGACCAAGTTAAGTTCAAAATTATGAAACGTGAAAAACTTGTCTATGCATAGAATTGAGCATTCCTAAGGCATCAAAATGACTGTTATACTCTATTTAGGTTCTTAGAAGTCTTAACTTGCTTTAGCTTTTGGACAACGTTTCGTTAGGTAAAGAAGCCAATAGACCAAGTTAAGTTCAAAATTGCAAGAAACGTGAAAAACTTGTCCATGCATAGAATTGAGCATTCCTAAGGCATCAAAATAGACTGTTATACTCTATTTAGTGTTCTTAGAAGTCTTAACTTGCTAGTTTAGCTTTTGGACAACGTTTCGTTAGGTAAAGAAGCCAATAGACCAAGTTAAGTTCAAAATTATAAGAAACGTGAAAAACTTGTCCATGCATAGAATTGAGCATTCCTAAGGCATCAAAATGGACTGTTATACTCTATTTAGGTTCTTAGAAGTCTTAACTTGCTAGTTTAGCTTTTGGTGAACGTTTCGTTAGGTAAAGAAGCCAATAGACCAAGTTAAGTTCAAAATTGCAAGAAACGTGAAAAACTTGTCCATGCATAGAATTGAGCATTCCTAAGGCATCAAAATAGACTGTTATACTCTATTTAGTGTTCTTAGAAGTCTTAACTTGCTAGTTTAGCTTTTGGACAACGTTTCGTTAGGTAAAGAAGCCAATAGACCAAGTTAAGTTCAAAATTGCAAGAAACGTGAAAAACTTGTCCATGCATAGAATTGAGCATTCCTAAGGCATCAAAATAGACTGTTATACTCTATTTAGTGTTCTTGAAGTCTTAACTTGCTAGTTTAGCTTTTGGACAACGTTTCGTTAGGTAAAGAAGCCAATAGACCAAGTTAAGTTCAAAATTGCAAGAAACGTGAAAAACTTGTCCATGCATAGAATTGAGCATTCCTAAGGATCAAAATAGACCGTTATACTCTATTTAGTGTTCTTAGAAGTCTTAACTTGCTAGTTTAGCTTTTGGACAACGTTTCGTTAGGTAAAGAAGCCAATAGACCAAGTTAAGTTCAAATTATAGAAACGTGAAAAACTTGTCATGCATAGAATTGAGCATTCCTAAGGCATCAAAATGACTGTTATACTCTATTTAGTGTTCTTAGAAGTCTTAACTTGCTGTTTAGCTTTTGGACAACGTTTCGTTAGGTAAAGAAGCCAATAGACCAAGTTAAGTTCAAAATTGCAAGAAACGTGAAAAACTTGTCATGCATAGAATTGAGCATTCCTAAGGCATCAAAATAGACTGTTATACTCTATTTAGTGTTCTTAGAAGTCTTAACTTGCTAGTTTAGCTTTTGGACAACGTTTCGTTAGGTAAAGAAGCCAATAGACCAAGTTAAGTTCAAAATTATAAAAACGTGAAAAACTTGTCCATGCATAGAATTGAGCATTCCTAAGGCATCAAAATAGACTGTTATACTCTATTTAGTGTTCTTAGAAGTCTTAACTTGCTAGTTTAGCTTTTGGGCAACGTTTCGTTAGGTAAAGAAGCCAATAGACCAAGTTAAGTTCAAAATTGCACGAAACGTGAAAAACTTGTCCATGCATAGAATTGAGCATTCCTAAGGCATCAAAATAACCGTTATACTCTATTTAGTGTTCTTAGAAGTCTTAACTTGCTAGTTTAGCTTTTGGACAACGTTTCGTTAGGTAAAGAAGCCAATAGACCAAGTTAAGTTCAAAATTGCACGAAACGTGAAAAACTTGTCTATGCATAGAATTGAGCATTCCTAAGGCATCAAAATGACCGTTTACTCTATTTAGTGTTCTTAGAAGTCTTAACTTGCGTTTTGGACAACGTTTCGTTAGGTAAAGAAGCCAATAGACCAAGTTAAGTTCAAAATTGCACGAAACGTGAAAAACTTGTCTATGCATAGAATTGAGCATTCCTAAGGCATCAAAATGGACCGTTATACTCTATTAGTGTTCTTAGAAGTCTTAACTTGCTAGTTTAGCTTTTGGACAACGTTTCGTTAGGTAAAGAAGCCAATAGACCAAGTTAAGTTCAAAATTGCAACGAAACGTGAAAAACTTGTCTATGCATAGAATTGAGCATTCCTAAGGCATCAAAATAGACCGTTATACTCTATTTAGTGTTCTTGAAGTCTTAACTTGCTAGTTTAGCTTTTGGACATGTTTCGTTAGGTAAAGAAGCCAATAGACCAAGTTAAGTTCAAAATTGCAGAAACAAAAAACTTGTCTATGCATAGAATTGAGCATTCCTAAGGCATCAAAATAGACCGTTATACTCTATTTACTGTTCTTAGAAGTCTTAACTTGCTAGTTTAGCACATAACGTTTCGTTAGGTAAAGAAGCCAATAGACCAAGTTAAGTTCAAAATTACACGAAACGTGAAAAACTTGTCTATGCATAGAATTGAGCATTCCTAAGGCATCAAAATAGACCGTTATACTCTATTTAGTGTTCTTAGAAGTCTTAACTTGCTAGTTTAGCTTTTGGACAACGTTTCGTTAGGTAAAGAAGCCAATAGACCAAGTTAAGTTCAAAATTGCAAGAAACGTGAAAAACTTGTCTATGCATAGAATTGAGCATTCCTAAGGCATCAAAATAGACCGTTATACTCTATTTAGTGTTCTTAGAAGTCTTAACTTGCTAGTTTAGCTTTTGGACACGTTTCGTTAGGTAAAGAAGCCAATACCAAGTTAAGTTCAAAATTGCACGAAACGTGAAAAACTTGTCTATGCATAGAATTGAGCATTCCTAAGGCATCAAAATGGACGTTATACTCTATTAGTGTTCTTGAAGTCTTAACTTGCTAGTTTAGCTTTTGGACAACGTTTCGTTAGGTAAAGAAGCCAATAGACCAAGTTAAGTTCAAAATTGCACGAAACGTGAAAAACTTGTCCATGCATAGAATTGAGCATTCCTAAGGCATCAAAATAGACCGTTATACTCTATTTAGTGTTCTTGGAGTCTTAACTTGCTAGTTTAGCTTTTGGACATGTTTCGTTAGGTAAAGAAGCCAATAGACCAAGTTAAGTTCAAAATTGCACGAAACATGAAAAACTTGTCTATGCATAGAATTGAGCATTCCTAAGGCATCAAAATAGACCGTTATACTCTATTTAGGTTCTTAGAAGTCTTAACTTGCTAGTTTAGCTTTTGGACAACGTTTCGTTAGGTAAAGAAGCCAATAGACCAAGTTAAGTTCAAAATTGCACGAAACGTGAAAAACTTGTCTATGCATAGAATTGAGCATTCCTAAGGCATCAAAATAGACCGTTATACTCTATTTAGTGTTCTTAGAAGTCTTAACTTGCTAGTTTAGCTTTTGGACAACGTTTCGTTAGGTAAAGAAGCCAATAGACCAAGTTAAGTTCAAAATGCACGAAACGTGAAAAACTTGTCCATGCATAGAATTGAGCATTCCTAAGGCATCAAAATAGACCGTTATATCTATTTAGTGTTCTTGAAGTCTTAACTTGCTAGTTTAGCTTTTGGACATGTTTCGTTAGGTAAAGAAGCCAATAGACCAAGTTAAGTTCAAAATTGCACAAACGTGAAAAACTTGTCTATGCATAGAATTGAGCATTCCTAAGGCATCAAAATAGACCGTTATACTCTATTTAGTGTTCTTAGAAGACTTAACTTGCTAGTTTAGCTTTTGGACAACGTTTCGTTAGGTAAAGAAGCCAATAGACCAAGTTAAGTTCAAAATTGCAAAACGTGAAAAACTTGTTATGCATAGAATTGAGCATTCCTAAGGCATCAAAATAGACCGTTATACTCTATTTAGTGTTCTTAGAAGTCTTAACTTGCTAGTTTAGCTTTTGGACAATGTTTCGTTAGGTAAAGAAGCCAATAGACCAAGTTAGTTCAAAATTGCACGAAACGTGAAAAACTTGTCTGCATAGAATTGAGCATTCCTAAGGCATCAAAATAGACCGTTATACTCTATTTAGTGTTCTTAGAGTCTTAACTTGCTAGTTTAGCTTTTGGACATGTTTCGTTAGGTAAAGAAGCCAATAGACCAAGTTAAGTTCAAAATTGCAAGAACGTGAAAAACTTGTCTATGCATAGAATTGAGCATTCCTAAGGCATCAAATGGACCGTTATACTCTATTTAGTGTTCTTAGAAGTCTTAACTTGCTAGTTTAGCTTTTGGACAACGTTTCGTTAGGTAAGAAGCCAATAGACCAAGTTAAGTTCAAAATTGCAAGAAACGTGAAAAACTTGTCTATGCATAGAATTGAGCATTCCTAAGGCATCAAAATGGACCGTTATACTCTATTTAGTGTTCTTAGAAGTCTTAACTTGCTAGTTTAGCTTTTGGACAACGTTTCGTTAGGTAAAGAAGCCAATAGACCAAGTTAAGTTCAAAATTGCACGAAACGTGAAAAACTTGTCTATGCATAGAATTGAGCATTCCTAAGGCATCAAATGGACCGTTATACTCTATTTAGTGTTCTTAGAAGTCTTAACTTGCTAGTTTAGCTTTTGGACAACGTTTCGTTAGGTAAAAAGCCAATAGACCAAGTTAAGTTCAAAATTGCACGAAACGTGAAAAACTTGTCTATGCATAGAATTGAGCATTCCTAAGGCATCAAAATAGACCGTTATACTCTATTTAGTGTTCTTGAGTCTTAACTTGCTAGTTTAGCTTTGGACAACGTTTCGTTAGGTAAAGAAGCCAATAGACCAAGTTAAGTTCAAAATTGCACGAAACGTGAAAAACTTGTCTATGCATAGAATTGAGCATTCCTAAGGCATCAAAATAGACCGTTATACTCTATTTAGTGTTCTTAGAAGTCTTAACTTGCTAGTTTAGCTTTTGGACAGTTTCGTTAGGTAAAGAAGCCAATAGACCAAGTTAAGTTCAAAATTGCACGAAACGTGAAAAACTTGTCTATGCATAGAATTGAGCATTCCTAAGGCATCAAAATAGACCGTTATACTCTATTTAGTGTTCTTAGAAGTCTTAACTTGCTAGTTTAGCTTTTGGACACGTTTCGTTAGGTAAAGAAGCCAATAGACCAAGTTAAGTTCAAAATTGCAAGAAACGTGAAAAACTTGTCTATGCATAGAATTGAGCATTCCTAAGGCATCAAAATGACCGTTATACTCTATTTAGTGTTCTCGAAGTCTTAACTTGCTAGTTTAGCTTTTGGACACGTTTTTAGGTAAAGAAGCCAATAGACCAAGTTAAGTTCAAAATTGCACGAAACGTGAAAAACTTGTCTATGCATAGAATTGAGCATTCCTAAGGCATCAAAATAGACCGTTATACTCTATTTAGTGTTCTTAGAAGTCTTAACTTGCTAGTTTAGCTTTTGGACAACGTTTCGTTAGGTAAAGAAGCCAATAGACCAAGTTAAGTTCAAAATTGCAAGAAACGTGAAAAACTTGTGTATGCATAGAATTGAGCATTCCTAAGGCATCAAAATGACCGTTATACTCTATTTAGTGTTCAGAAGTCTTAACTTGCTAGTTTAGCTTTTGGACATCGTTTCGTTAGGTAAAGAAGCCAATAGACCAAGTTAAGTTCAAAATTGCACGAAACGTGAAAAACTTGTCCATGCATAGATTGAGCATTCCTAAGGCATCAAAATAGACCGTTATACTCTATTTAGTGTTCTTAGAAGTCTTAACTTGCTAGTTTAGCTTTTGGACAACGTTTCGTTAGGTAAAGAAGCCAATAGACCAAGTTAAGTTCAAAATTGCACGAAACGTGAAAAACTTGTCCATGCATAGAATTGAGCATTCCTAAGGCATCAAAATAGACCGTTATACTCTATTTAGTGGTTCTTAAAGTCTTAACTTGCTAGTTTAGCTTTTGGACAACGTTTCGTTAGGTAAAGAAGCCAATAGACCAAGTTAAGTTCAAAATTGCACGAAACGTGAAAAACTTGTCCATGCATAGAATTGAGCATTCCTAAGGCATCAAAATAGACCGTTATACTCTATTTAGTGTTCTTAAAGTCTTAAGTTGCTAGTTTAGCTTTTGGACAACGTTTCGTTAGGTAAAGAAGCCAATAGACCAAGTTAAGTTCAAAATTGCACGAAACGTGAAAAACTTGTCCATGCATAGAATTGAGCATTCCTAAGGCATCAAAATAGACCGTTATACTCTATTTAGTGTTCTTAAAGTCTTAACTTGCTAGTTTAGCTTTTGGCAACGTTTCGTTAGGTAAAGAAGCCAATAGACCAAGTTAAGTTCAAAATTGCACGAAACGTGAAAAACTTTCCATGCATAGAATTGAGCATTCCTAAGGCATCAAAATAGACCGTTATACTCTATTTAGTGTTCTTAGAAGTCTTAACTTGCTAGTTTAGCTTTTGGACAACGTTTCGTTAGGTAAAGAAGCCAATAGACCAAGTTAAGTTCAAAATTGCACGAAACGTGAAAAACTTGTCTATGCATAGAATTGAGCATTCCTAAGGCATCAAAATGGACCGTTATACTCTATTTAGTGTTCTTAGAAGTCTTAACTTGCTAGTTTAGCTTTTGGACAACGTTTCGTTAGGTAAAGAAGCCAATAGACCAAGTTAAGTTCAAAATTGCACGAAACGTGAAAAACTTGTCTATGCATAGAATTGAGCATTCCTAAGGCATCAAATGGGACGTTATACCCTATATAGTGTTCTTAGAAGTCTGAAGTTGCTAGTTTAGCTTTTGGACAACGTTTCGTTAGGTAAAGAAGCCAATAGACCAAGTTAAGTTCAAAATGGAACGAAACGTCCAAAAACTTGTCGATGCATAGAATTGAGCATTCCTAAGGCATCAAAATAGACCGTTATACTCTATTTACTATTCTTGGAGTCTTAACTTGCTAGTTTATCTTTTGGACATTGTTTCGTTAGGTAAGGAAGCCAATAGAACAACTTAAGTTCAAAATTGCATGAAACATGAAAAACTTGTCTATGCATAGAATTGAGCATTCCTAAGGCATCAAAATAGACCGTTATACTCTATTTACGGTTCTTAGAAGTCTTAACTTGCTAGTTTAGCTTTTGGGCCACGTTTCGTTACGTAAAGAAGCCAATAGACCAAGTTAAGTTCAAAATTGCACGAAACGTGAAAAACTTGTCTATGCATAGAATTGAGCATTCCTAAGGCATCAAAATAGACCGTTTATACTCTATTAGTGTTCTTAGAAGACTGAACTTGATAGTTTAGCTTTTGGACAACGTTTCTTTAGGTAAAGAAGCCAATAGACCAAGTTAAGTTCACAATTGCAAGAAACGTGAAAAACTTGTCTATGCATAGAATTGAGGCATTCCTAAGGCATCAAATGACCGTTATACTCTATTTAGTGTTCATCGAAGTCTTAACTTGCTAGTTTATCTTTTGAGATTGTTTCGTTAGGTAAGGAAGCCAATAGACAAACTTAAGTTCAAAATTGCATAAAACATGAAAAACTTGTCTATGCATAGAATTGAGCATTCCTAAGGCATCAAAATAGACCGTTATACTCTATTTACGGTTCTTAGAAGTCTTAACTTGCTAGTTTAGCTTTTGGACCACGTTTCGTTACGTAAAGAAGCCAATAGACCAAGTTAAGTTCAAAATTGCACGAAACGTGAAAAACTTGTCTATGCATAGAATTGAGCATTCCTAAGGCATCAAAATAGACCGTTATACTCTATTAGTGTTCTTAGAAGACTGAACTTGATAGTTTAGCTTTTGGACAACGTTTCTTTAGGTAAAGAAGCCAATAGACCAAGTTAAGTTCAAAATTGCAAGAAACGTGAAAAACTTGTCTATGCATAGAATTGAGCATTCCTAAGGCATCAAAATGGACCGTTATACTCTATTTAGTGTTCATCGAAGTCTTAACTTGCTAGTTTAGCTTTTGGACATCATTTTTTTAGGTAAAGAAGCCAATATAACAAGTTAAGTTCAAAATTGCACGAAACGTGAAAAACTTGTCTATGCATAGAATTGAGCATTTCCTAAGGCATCAAAATGGACCGTTATACTCTATTTAGTGTTCATCGAAGTCTTAACTTGCTAGTTTATCTTTTGGAGATGTTTCGTTAGGTTAAGGAAGCCAATAGACAAACTTAAGTTCAAAATTGCATAAACATGAAAAACTTGTCTATGCATAGAATTGAGCATTCCTAAGGCATCAAAATAGACCGTTATACTCTATTTACGGTTCTTGGAAGTCTTAACTTGCTAGTTTAGCTTTTGGACCACGTTTTCGTTACGTAAAGAAGCCAATAGACCAAGTTAAGTTCAAAATTGCACGAAACGTGAAAAACTTGTCTATGCATAGAATTGAGCATTCCTAAGGCATCAAAATAGACCGTTATACTCTATTAGTGTTCTTAGAAGACTGAACTTGATTAGTTTAGCTTTTGGACAACGTTTCTTTAGGTAAAGAAGCCAATAGACCAAGTTAAGTTCAAAATTGCAAGAAACGTGAAAAACTTGTCTATGCATAGAATTGAGCATTCCTAAGGCATCAAAATGGACCGTTATACTCTATTTAGTGTTCATCGAAGTCTTAACTTGCTAGTTTAGCTTTTGGACATCATTTTTTTTAGGTAAAGAAGCCAATATAACAAGTTAAGTTCAAAAATTGCACGAAACGTGAAAAACTTGTCTATGCATAGAATTGAGCATTCCTAAGGCGTCAAAATAGACCGTTATACTCTATTAGTGTTCTTAGAAGACTGAACTTGATAGTTTAGCTTTTGGACAACGTTTCATTAGGTAAAGAAGCCAATAGACCAAGTTAAGTTCAAAATTGCAAGAAACGTGAAAAACTTGTGTATGCATAGAATTGAGCATTCCTAAGGCATCAAAATGGACCGTTATACTCTATTTAGTGTTCATCGAAGTCTTAACTTGCTAGTTTAGGTTTTGGACATCGTTTCTTTAGGTAAAGAAGCCAATAGACCAAGTTAAGTTCAAAATTGCACGAAACGTGAAAAACTTATCCATGCATTGAATTGAGCATTCCTAGGGCATCAAAATAGACCGTTATACTCTATTTAGTGTTCTTAGAAGTCTTAACTTGCTAGTTTAGCTTTTGGACAACGTTTCGTTAGGTAAAGAAGCCAATAGACCAAGTTAAGTTCAAAATTGCACGAAACGTGAAAAACTTGTCCACGCATAGAATTGAGTATTCCTAAGGCATCAAAATAGACCGTTATACTCTATTTATGGTTCTTTAAAGTCTTAAGTTGCTAGTTTAGCTTTTGGGCAACGTTTCGTTAGGTAAAGAAGCCAATAGACCAAGTTAAGTTCAAAATTACACGAAACGTGAAAAACTTGTCCACACATAGAATTGAGCATTCCTAAGGCATCAAAATAGACAGTTATACTCTATTTATGGTTCGTTAAAGTCTTAAGTTGCTAGTTTAGCTTTTGGGCAACGTTTCGTTACGTAAAGAAGCCAATAGACCAAGTTAAGTTCAAAATTGCACAAAACGTGAAAAAACTTGTCCATGCATTGAATTGAGCATTCCTAAGGCATCAAAATAGACTGTTATACTCTATTTAGTGTTCTTACAAGTCTTAACTTGCTAGTTTAGCTTTTCGGCAACGTTTCGTTAGGTAAAGAAGCCAATAGACCAAGTTAAGTTCAAAATTGCACGAAACGTGAAAAACTTATCCATGGATAGAATTGAGCATTCCTAAGGCATCAAAATAAACCGTTATACTCTATTTAGTGTTCTTAGAAGTCTTAACATGCTAGTTTAGCTTTTGGACAACGTTTCGTTAGATAAAGAAGCCAATAGACCAAGTTAAGTTCAAAATTGCAAGAAACGTGAAAAACTTGTCTATGCATAGAATTGAGCATTCCTAAGGCATCAAAATGGACCATTATACTCTATTTAGTGTTCTTCGATGTCTTAACTTGCTAGTTTAGCGTTTGGACATCGTTTCGTTAGGTAAAGAAACCAATATACCAAGTTAAGTTCAAAATTGCACGAAACATGAAAAACTTGTCTATGCATAGAATTGAGCATTCCTAAGGCATCAAATGGGACGTTATACCCTATATAGTGTTCTTAGAAGTCTGAAGTTGCTAGTTTAGCTTTTGGACAACGTTTCGTTAGGTAAAGAAAGCCAATAGACCAAGTTAAGTTCAAAATGGAACGAAACGTCAAAAACTTGTCGATGCATAGAATTGAGCATTCCTAAGGCATCAAAATAGACCGTTATACTCTATTTACTATTCTTGGAGTCTTAACTTGCTAGTTTATCTTTTGGACATTGTTTCGTTAGGTAAGGAAGCCAATAGACAAACTTAAGTTCAAAATTGCATGAAACATGAAAAACTTGTCTATGCATAGAATTGAGCATTCCTAAGGCATCAAAATAGACCGTTATACTCTATTTACGGTTCTTAGAAGTCTTAACTTGCTAGTTTAGCTTTTGGGCCACGTTTCGTTACGTAAAGAAGCCAATAGACCAAGTTAAGTTCAAAATTGCACGAAACGTGAAAAACTTGTCTATGCATAGAATTGAGCATTCCTAAGGCATCAAAATAGACCGTTATACTCTATTAGTGTTCTTAGAAGACTGAACTTGATAGTTTAGCTTTTGGACAACGTTTCTTTAGGTAAAGAAGCCAATAGACCAAGTTAAGTTCAAAATTGCAAGAAACGTGAAAAACTTGTCTATGCATAGAATTGAGCATTCCTAAGGCATCAAAATGGACCGTTATACTCTATTTAGTGTTCATCGAAGTCTTAACTTGCTAGTTTAGCTTTTGGACATCGTTTCTTTAGGTAAAGAAGCCAATAGACCAAGTTAAGTTCAAAATTGCACGAAACGTGAAAAACTTATCCATGCATTGAATTGAGCATTCCTAGGGCATCAAAATAGACCGTTATACTCTATTTAGTGTTCTTAGAAGTCTTAACTTGCTAGTTTAGCTTTTGGACAACGTTTCGTTAGGTAAAGAACCCAATAGACCAAGTTAAGTTCAAAATTGCACGAAACGTGAAAAACTTGTCCACGCATAGAATTGTGCATTCCTAAGGCATCAAAATAGACCGTTATACTCTATTGATGGTTCTTTAAAGTCTTAAGTTGCTTGTTTAGCTTTTGGGCAATGTTTCGTTACGTAAAGAAGCCAATAGACCAAGTTAAGTTCAAAATTGCACGAAACGTGAAAAACTTATCCATGGATAGAATTGAGCATTCCTAAGGCGTCAAAATAGACCGTTATACTCTATTTGGTGTTCTTAGAAGACTTAACTTGCTAGTTTAGCTTTTGGACAATGTTGCGTTAGGTAAAGAAGCCAATGGACCAAGTTCAGTTGAAAATTACACGAAACGTGAAAAACTTATCTATGCATAGAATTGAGCATTCCTAAGGCATCAAAATGGACCGTTATACTCTATTTAGTGTTCTTCGAAGTCTTAACTTGCTAGTTTAGCCTTTGGACACCGTTTCGTTAGGTAAAGAAGCCAATATACCAAGTTAAGTTCAAAATTGCACGAAACATGAAAAACTTGTCTATGCATAGAATTGAGCATTTCTAAGGCATCAAAATGGACCGTTATACTCTATTTAGTGTTCATCGAAGTCTTAACTTGCTAGTTTAGCTTTTGGACATCGTTTCTTTAGGTAAAGAAGCCAATATACCAAGTTAAGTTCAAAATTGCACGAAACGTGAAAAACTTATCCATGGATAGAATTGAGCATTCCTAAGGCGTCAAAATAGACCTTTATACTCTATTTGGTGTTCTTAGAAGACTTAACTTGCTAGTTTAGCTTTTGGACAATGTTGCGTTAGGTAAAGAAGCCAATGGACCAAGTTCAGTTGAAAATTACACGAAACGTGAAAAACTTGTCCATGCATAGAATTGAGCATTCCTAAGGCATCAAAATAAACCGTTATACTCTATTTAGTGTTCTTCGAAGTCTTAACATGCTAGTTTAGCTTTTGGACAACGTTTCGTTAGATAAAGAAGCCAATAGACCAAGTTAAGTTCAAAATTGCAAGAAACGTGAAAAACTTGTCAATGCATAGAATTCAGCATTCCTAAGGCATCAAAATGGACCGTTATACTCTATTTAGTGTTCTTCAAAGTCTTAACTTGCTAGTTTAGCCTTTGGACACCGTTTCGTTAGGTAAAGAAGCCAATATACCAAGTTAAGTTCAAAATTGCACGAAACATGAAAAACTTGTCTATGCATAGAATTGAGCATTCCTAAGGCATCAAAATAGACCGTTGTACTCTATTTACGGTTCTTTGAAGTCTTAAGTTGCTAGTTTAGCTTTTGGGCAACGTTTCGTTACGTAAAGAAGCCAATAGACCAAGTTAAGTTCAAAATTGCACGAAACGTGAAAAACTTGTCTATGCATAGAATTGAGCATTCCTAAGGCATCAAAATAGACTGTTATACTCTATTAGTGTTCTTAGAAGACTGAACCTGAAAGTTTAGCTTTTGGACAACGTTTCGTTAGGTAAAGAAGCCAATAGACCAAGTTAAGTTCAAAATGACACGAAACGTGAAAAACTTGTCCATGCATAGAATTGGGCATTCCTAAGGCATCAAATGGACCGTTATATTCTATTTAGTGTTCTTGGAAGTCTTAACTTGCTAGTTTATCGTTTGGACATTGTTTCGTTAGGGTAAAGAAGCGAATAGACCAAGTTAATTTCAAAATTGCACAAGACGTGAAAAACTTGTCTATGCATAGAATTGAGCATTCCTAAGGCATCAAAATAGACCGTTATGCTCTATTTAGTGTTCTTAGAAGACTTAACTTGCTAGTTTAGCTTTTGGACAACGTTTCGTTAGGTAAAGAAGCCGATAGACCAACTTAAGTTCAAAATTGCAAGAAACGTGAAAAACTTGTCCATGCATAGAATTGAGCATTCCTAAGGAATCAAAATAGAATGTTATACTCTATTTAGTGTTCTTAGAAGTCTTAACTTGCTGGTTTAGCTTTTGGACAATGTTTCGTTAGGTAAAGAAGCCAATAGACCAAGTTCAGTTCAAAATGGCACGAAACGTCAAAAACTTGTCCATGCATAGAATTGAGCATTCCTAAGGCATCAAAATAGACCGTTATAATCTATTTAGTGTTCTTGGAGTCTTAACTTGCTAGTTTATCTTTTGGACATTGTTTCGTTAGGTAAGGAAGCCAATAGACAAACTTAAGTTCAAAATTGCATGAAACATGAAAAACTTATCTATGCATAGAATTGAGCATTCCTAAGGCATCAAAATAGACCGTTATACCCTATTTAGTATTCTTAGAAGTCTTAACTTGCTAGTTTAGCTTTTGGACAACGTTTCGTAAGGTAGAGAAGCCAATAGACCAAGTTAAGTTCAAAATTGCAAGAAACGTGAAAAACTTGTGTAGTCATAGAATTGAGCATTCCTAGGGCATCAAAATGGACCGTTATACTCTATTTAGTGTTCTTCGAAGTCTTAACTTGCTAGTTTAGCTTTTGGACATCATTTTGTTAGGTAAAGAAGCCAATATACCGAGTTAAGTTCAAAATTGCACGAAACGTGAAAAACTTGTCTATGCATAGAATTGAGCATTCGTAAGGCAACAAATGGGACGTTATACCCTATTTAGTGTTCTTAGAATTCTTAACTTGCTAGTTTAGCTTTTGGACAACGTTTCGTTAGGTAAAGAAGCCAATAGACCAAGTTCAGTTCAAAATGGCACGAAACGTCAAAAACTTGTCCATGCATAGAATTGAGCATTCCTAAGGCATCAAAATAGACCGTTATACTCTATTTACGGTTCTTTGAAGTCTTAAGTTGCTAGTTTAGCTTTTGGGCAATGTTTCGTTACGTAAAGAAGCCAATAGACCAAGTTAAGTTCAAAATTGCACGAAACGTGAAAAACTTGTCTATGCATAGAATTGAGCATTCCTAAGGCATCAAAATAGACTGTTATACTCTATTAGTGTTCTTAGAAGGCTGAACTTGATAGTTTAGCTTTTGGACAACGTTTCGTTAGGTAAAGAAGCCAATAGACCAAGTTAAGTTCAAAATGACACGAAACGTGAAAAACTTGTCCATGCATAGAATTGAGCATTCCTAAGGCATCAAAATGAACCGTTATATTCTATTTAGTGTTCTTGGAAGTCTTAACTTGCTAGTTTATCTTTTGGACATTGTTTCGTTAGGTAAAGAAGCGAATAGACCAAGTTAATTTCAAAATTGCATAAGACGTGAAAAACTTGTCTATGCATAGAATTGAGCATTCCCAAGGCATCAAAATAGACCGTTATGCTCTATTTAGTGTTCTTAGAAGACTTAACTTGCTAGTTTAGCTTTTGGACAACGTTTCGTTAGGTAAAGAAGCCAATATACCAAGTTAAGTTCAAAATGGCACGAAACGTCAAAAACTTGTCCATGCATAGAATTGAACATTCCTAAGGCATCAAATGGGACGTTATACCCTATTTACTATTCTTAGAAGTCTTAACTTGCTAGTTTAGCTTTTGGACAACGTTTCGTAAGGTAGAGAAGTCAATAGACCAAGTTAAGTTCAAAATTGCAAGAAACGTGAAAAACTTGTCTAGTCATAGAATTGAGCATTCCTAGGGCATCAAAATGGACCGTTATGCTCTATTTAGTGTTCTTCGAAGTCTTAACTTGCTAGTTTAGCTTTTGGACATCGTTTCTTTAGGTAAAGAAGCCAATATACCAAGTTAAGTTCAAAATTGCACGAAACGTGAAAAACTTGTCTATGCATAGAATTGAGCATTCCTAAGGCATCAAATTGGACCGTTATACTCTATTTAGTGTTCTTAGAAGTCTTAACTTGCTAGTTTAGCTTTTGGGCAAAGTTTCGTTAGGTAAAGAAGCCAATAGACCAAGTTAAGTTCAAAATTGCACGAAACGTGAAAAATTTGTCCATGCATTGAATTGAGCATTCCAAAGGCATCAAAATAGACCGTTATACTCTATTTAGTATTCTTAGAAGTCTTAACTTGCTAGTTTAGCTTTTGGACAACGTTTCGTTAGGTAAAGAAGCCAATAGACCAAGTTAAGTTCAACATTGCACGAAACGTGAAAAACTTATCCATGGATAGAATTGAGCATGCCTAAGGTGTCAAAATAGACCGTTATACTCTATTTAGTGGTCTTAGAAGACTTAACTTGCTAGTTTAGCTTTTGGACAATGTTTCGTTAGGTAAAGAAGCCAATAGACCAAGTTAAGTTGAAAATTGCACGAAACGTGAAAAACTTGTCCACGCATAGAATTGGGCATTCCTAAGGCATCAAAATAGACCGTTATACTCTATTTAGTGTTCTTAGAAGACTTAACTTGCTAGTTTAGCTTTTGGACAATGTTGCGTTAGGTAAAGAAGCCAATAGACCAAGTTCAGTTGAAAATTGCACGAAACGTGAAAAACTTGTCCATGCATAGAATTGAGCATTCCTAAGGCATCAAAATAAACCGTTATACTCTATTTAGTGTTCCTAGAAGTCTTAACATGCTAGTTTAGCTTTTGGACAACGTTTCGTTAGATAAAGAAGCCAATAGACCAAGTTAAGTTCAAAATTGCAAGAAACGTGAAAAACATGTCTATGCATAGAATTGAGCATTCCTAATGCATCAAAATGGACCGTTATACTCTATTTAGTGTTCTTCGAAGTCTTAACTTGTTAGTTTAGCTTTTGGACACCGTTTCGTTGGGTAAAGAAGCCAATATACCAAGTTAAGTTCAAAATTGCACGAAACATGAAAAACATGTCTATGCATAGAATTGAGCATTCCTAAGGCAACAAATGGGAAGTTATACCCTATTTAGTGTTCTTAGAAGTCTTAACTTGCTAGTTTAGCTTTTGGACAACGTTTCGTTAGGTAAAGAAGCCAATAGACCAAGTTCAGTTCAAAATGGCACGAAACGTCAAAAACTTGTCCATGCATAGAATTGAGCATTCCTAAGGCATCAAAATAGACCGTTATACTCTATTTAGTGTTCTTGGAGTCTTAACTTGCTAGTTTATCTTTTGAACATTGTTTCGTTAGGTAAGGAAGCCAATAGACAAACTTAAGTTCAAAATTGCATAAAACATGAAAAACTTGTCTATGCATAGAATTGAGCATTCCTAAGGCATCAAAATAGACCGTTATACTCTATTGACGGTTCTTAGAAGTCTTAACTTGCTAGTTTAGCTTTTGGGCAACGTTCGTTACGTAAAGAAGCCAATAGACCAAGTTAAGTTCAAAATTGCACGAAACGTGAAAAAATTTTCTATGCATAGAATTGAGCATTCCTAAGGCATCAAATAGACCGTTATACTCTATTAGTGTTCTTAGAAGACTGAACTTGATAGTTTAGCTTTTGGACAACATTTCGTTAGGTAAAGAAGCCAATAGACCAAGTGAAGTTCAAAATTGCAAGAAACGTGAAAAACTTGTCTATGCATAGAATTGAGCGTTCCTAAGGCATCAAAATGGACCGTTATACTCTATTTAGTGTTCATCGAAGTCTTAACTTGCTAGTTTAGCTTTTGGACATCGTTTCTTTAGATAAAGAAGCCAATATACCAAGTTAAGTTCAAAATTGCACGAAACGTGAAAAAACTTGTCTATGCATAGAATTGAGCATTCCTAAGGCATCAAATTGGACCGTTATACTCTATTTAGTGTTCTTAGAAGTCTTAACTTGCTAGTTTAGCTTTTGGGCAAAGTTTCGTTAGGTAAAGAAGCCAATAGACCAAGTTAAGTTCAAAATTGCACGAAACGTGAAAAACTTGTCCATGCATTGAATTGAGCATTCCAAAGGCATCAAAATAGACCGTTATACTCTATTTAGTGTTCTTAGAAGTCTTAACTTGCTAGTTTAGCTTTTGGACAACGTTTCGTTAGGTAAAGAAGCCAATAGACCAAGTTAAGTTCAACATTGCACGAAACGTGAAAAAACTTATCCATGGATAGAATTGAGCATGCCTAAGGCATCAAAATAGACCGTTATACTCTATTTAGTGTTCTTAGAAGACTTAACTTGCTAGTTTTGCTTTTGGACAATGTTGCGTTAGGTAAAGAAGCCAATAGACCAAGTTCAGTTGAAAATTGCACGAAACGTGAAAAACTTGTCCATGCATAGAATTGAGCATTCCTAAGGCATCAAAATAAACCGTTATACTCTATTTAGTGTTCCTAGAAGTCTTAACATGCTAGTTTAGCTTTTGGACAACATTTCGTTAGATAAAGAAGCCAATAGACCAAGTTAAGTTCAAAATTACAAGAAGCGTGAAAAACATGTCTATGCATAGAATTGAGCATTCCTAAGGCATCAAAATGGACCGTTAGACTCTATTTAGTGTTCTTCGACGTCTTAACTTGCTAGTTTAGCTTTTGGACACCGTTTCGTTAGGTAAAGAAACCATTATACCAAGTTAAGTTCAAAATTGCACGAAACATGAAAAACTTGTCTATGCATAGAATTGAGCATTCCTAAGGCATCAAAATGGACGTTATACTCTATTTAGTGTTCTCCGAAGTCTTAACTTGCTAGTTTAGCTTTTGGACACCGTTTCGTTAGGTAAAGAAGCCAATATACCAAGTTAAGTTCAAAATTGCACGAAACATGAAAAACTTGTCTATGCATAGAATTGAGCATTCCTAAGGCATCAAATTGGACCGTTATACTCTATTTAGTGTTCTTAGAAGTCTTAACTTGCTAGTTTAGCTTTTGGGCAAAGTTTCGTTAGGTAAAGAAGCCAATAGACCAAGTTAAGTTCAAAATTGCACGAAACGTGAAAAACTTGTCCATGCATTGAATTGAGCATTCCAAAGGCATCAAAATAGACCGTTATACTCTATTTAGTGTTCTTAGAAGTCTTAACTTGCTAGTTTAGCTTTTGGACAACGTTTCGTTAGGTAAAGAAGCCAATAGACCAAGTTAAGTTTAATATTGCACGAAACGTGAAAAACTTATCCATGGATAGAATTGAGCATGCCTAAGGCGTCAAAATAGACCGTTATACTCTATTTAGTGGTCTTAGAAGACTTAACTTGCTAGTTTAGCTTTTGGACAATGTTTCGTTAGGTAACGAAGCCAATAGACCAAGTTAAGTTGAAAATTGCACGAAACGTGAAAAAACTTGTCCACGCATAGAATTGGGCATTCCTAAGGCATCAAAATAGACCGTTATACTCTATTTAGTGTTCTTAGAAGACTTAACTTGCTAGTTTTGCTTTTGGACAATGTTGCGTTAGGTAAAGAAGCCAATAGACCAAGTTCAGTTGAAAATTGCACGAAACGTGAAAAACTTGTCCATGCATAGAATTGAGCATTCCTAAGGCATCAAAATAAACCGTTATACTCTATTTAGTATTCCTAGAAGTCTTAACATGCTAGTTTAGCTTTTGGACAACGTTTCGTTAGATAAAGAAGCCAATAGACCAAGTTAAGTTCAAAATTACAAGAAACGTGAAAAACATGTCTATGCATAGAATTGAGCATTCCTAAGGCATCAAAATGGACAGTTATACTCTATTTAGTGTTCTTCGAAGTCTTAACTTGCTAGTTTAGCTTTTGGACACCGTTTCGTTAGGTAAAGAAGCCAATCTACCAAGTTAAGTTCAAAATTGCACGAAACATGAAAACTTGTCTATGCATAGAATTGAGCATTCCTAAGGCAACAAATGGGACGTTATACCCTATTTAGTGTTCTTAGAAGTCTTAACTTGCTAGTTTAGCTTTTGGACAATGTTTCGTTAGGTAAAGAAGCCAATAGACCAAGTTTAGTTCAAAATGGCACGAAACGTCAAAAACTTGTCCATGCATAGAATTGAGCATTCCTAAGGCATCAAAATAGACCGTTATACTCTATTTAGTGTTCTTGGAGTCTTAACTTGCTAGTTTATCTTTTGGACATTGTTCCGTTAGGTAAGGGAGCCAATAGACAAACTTAAGTTCAAAATTACATGAAACATGAAAAACTTGTCTATGCATAGAATTGAGCATTCCTAAGGCATCAAAATAGACCGTTATACTCTATTTACGGTTCTTTGAAGTCTAACTTGCTAGTTTAGCTTTTGGGCAACGTTTCGTTATGTAAAGAAGTCAATAGACCAAGTTAAGTTCAAAATTGCACGAAACGTGAAAAACTTGTCTATGCATAGAATTGAGCATTCCTAAGGCATCAAAATAGACTGTTATACTCTATTAGTGTACTTAGAAGACTGAACTTGATAGTTTAGCTTTTGGACAACGTTTCGTTAGGTAAAGAAGCCAATAGACCAAGTTAAGTTCAGAATGACACGAAACGTGAAAAACTTGTCCATGCATAGAATTGAGCATTCCTAAGGCATCAAAATGGACCGTTATATTCTATTTAGTGTTCTTGGAAGTCTTAACTTGCTAGTTTATCTTTTGGACATTGTTTCGTTAGGTAAAGAAGCGAATAGACCAAGTTAATTTCAAAATTGCATAAGACGTGAAAAACTTGTCTATGCATAGAATTGAGCATTCCTAAGGAATCAAAATAGACTGTTATACTCTATTTAGTGTTCTTAGAAGTCTTAACTTGCTAGTTTAGCTTTGGACAATGTTTCGTTAGGTAAAGAAGTCAATAGACCAAGTTCAGTTCACAATGGCACGAAACGTCAAAAACTTGTCCATGCATAGAATTGAGCATTCCTAAGGCATCAAAATAGACCCGTTATACTCTATATAGTGTTCTTGGAGTCTTAACTTCTTAGTTTATCTTTTGGACATTGTTTCGTTAGGTAAGGAAGCCAATAGACAAACTTAAGTTCAAAATTGCATGAAACATGAAAAACTTATCTATGCATAGAATTGAGCATTCCTAAGGCATCAAATGGGACGTTATACCCTATTTAGTATTCTTAGAAGTCTTAACTTGCTAGTTTAGCTTTTGGGCAACGTTTCGTTACGTAAAGAAGTCAATAGACCAAGTTAGGTTCAAAATTGCACGAAACGTGAAAACTTGTCTATGCATAGAATTGAGCATTCCTAAGGCATCAAAATAGACTGTTATACTCTATTAGTGTTCTTAGAAGACTGAACTTGATAGTTTAGTTTTCGACAACGTTTCGTTAGGTAAAGAAGCCAATAGACCAAGTTAAGTTCAGAATGACACGAAACGTGAAAAACTTGTCCATGCATAGAATTGAGCATTACTAAGGCATCAAAATAGACCGTTATGCTCTATTTAGTGTTCTTAGAAAACTTAACTTGCTAGTTTAGCTTTTGGACACGTTTCGTTAGGTAAAGAAGCCAATAGACCAAGTTAAGTTCAAAATTGCAAGAAACGTGAAAAACTTGTTCATGCATAGAATTGACCATTCCTAAGGAATCAAAATAGACTGTTATACTCTATTTAGTGTTCTTAGAAGTCTTAACTTGCTAGTTTAGCTTTTGGACAATGTTTCGTTAGGTAAAGAAGCCAATAGACCAAGTTAAGTTCAAAATGCACGAAACGTAAAAACTTGTCCATGCATAGAATTGAGCATTCCTAAGGCATCAAAATAGACCGTTATACTCTATTTAGTGTTCTTGAAGTCTTAACTTGCTAGTTTATCTTTTGGACATTGTTTCGTTAGGTAAAGAAGCCAATAGACCAAGTTAAGTTCAAAATTGCACGAAAATGAAAAACTTGTCTATGCATAGAATTGAGCATTCCTAAGGCATCAAAATGGACGTTATACCTATTTAGTGTTCTTAGAAGTCTTAACTTGCTAGTTTAGCTTTTGGGCAACGTTTCGTTAGGTAAAGAAGCCAATAGACCAAGTTAAGTTCAAAATTGCACGAAACGTGAAAAACTTGTCTATGCATAGAATTGAGCATTCCTAAGGCATCAAAATAGACGTTATACTCTATTAGTGTTCTTAGAAGACTTAACTTGAGTTTAGCTTTTGGACAACGTTTCGTTAGGTAAAGAAGCCAATAGACCAAGTTAAGTTCAAATTGACAAACGTGAAAAACTTGTCCATGCATAGAATTGAGCATTCCTAAGGCATCAAAATGGACCGTTATACTCTATTTAGTGTTCTTGAAGTCTTAACTTGCTAGTTTATCTTTTGGACATTGTTTCGTTAGGTAAAGAAGCCAATAGACCAAGTTAAGTTCAAAATTGCAAAAACGTGAAAAACTTGTCTATGCATAGAATTGAGCATTCCTAAGGATCAAAATAGACCGTTATACTCTATTTAGTGTTCTTAGAAGTCTTAACTTGCTAGTTTAGCTTTTGGACAATGTTTCGTTAGGTAAAGAAGCCAATAGACCAAGTTAAGTTCAAAATTGCACGAAACGTGAAAAACTTGTCTATGCATAGAATTGAGCATTCCTAAGGCATCAAAATAGACCGTTATACTCTATTTAGTGTTCTTGAGTCTTAACTTGCTAGTTTAGCTTTTGGACATGTTTCGTTAGGTAAAGAGCCAATAGACCAAGTTAAGTTCAAAATTACATGAAACGTGAAAAACTTGTCTATGCATAGAATTGAGCATTCCTAAGGCATCAAAATAGACCGTTATACTCTATTTAGTGTTCTTTGAAGTCTTAACTTGCTAGTTTAGCTTTTGGGCAACGTTTCGTTAGGTAAAGAAGCCAATAGACCAAGTTAAGTTCAAAATTGCACGAAACGTGAAAAACTTGTCTATGCATAGAATTGAGCATTCCTAAGGCATCAAAATAGACCGTTATACTCTATTTAGTGTTCTTAGAAGTCTTAACTTGCTAGTTTAGCTTTTGGACAACGTTTCGTTCGGTAAAGAAGCCAATAGACCAAGTTAAGTTCAAAATTGCACGAAACGTGAAAAACTTGTCTATGCATAGAATTGAGCATTCCTAAGGCATCAAATTGGACCGTTATACTCTATTTAGTGTTCTTGAAGTCTTAACTTGCTAGTTTAGCTTTTGGACATTGTTTCGTTAGGTAAAGAAGCAATAGACCAAGTTAATTCAAAATTGCATAAACGTGAAAAACTTGTCTATGCATAGAATTGAGCATTCCTAAGGCAATCAAAATAGACCGTTATACTCTATTTAGTGTTCTTAGAAGTCTTAACTTGCTAGTTTAGCTTTTGGACAATGTTTCGTTAGGTAAAGAAGCAATAGACCAAGTTGTTCAATGCACGAAACGTCAAAAACTTGTCCATGCATAGAATTGAGCATTCCTAAGGCATCAAAATGACCGTTATACTCTATTAGTGTTCTTGAAGTCTTAACTTGCTAGTTTAGCTTTTGGACATTGTTTCGTTAGGTAAAGAAGCCAATAGACCAAGTTAAGTTCAAAATTGCACGAAACATGAAAAACTTGTCTATGCATAGAATTGAGCATTCCTAAGGCATCAAATGGACGTTATACCTATTTAGTGTTCTTAGAAGTCTTAACTTGCTAGTTTAGCTTTTGGCAACGTTTCGTTAGGTAAAGAAGCAATAGACCAAGTTAGTTCAAAATTGCACGAAACGTGAAAAACTTGTCTATGCATAGAATTGAGCATTCCTAAGGCATCAAAATAGACTGTTATACTCTATTAGTGTTCTTAGAAGACTGCTTGATAGTTTAGCTTTTGGACAACGTTTCGTTAGGTAAAGAAGCCAATAGACCAAGTTAATTCAAATTGACAGAAACGTGAAAAACTTGTCCATGCATAGAATTGAGCATTCCTAAGGCATCAAAATAGACCGTTATACTCTATTTAGTGTTCTTAGAAGTTAACTTGCTAGTTTAGCTTTTGGACAACGTTTCGTTAGGTAAAGAAGCCAATAGACCAAGTTAAGTTCAAAATTGCAAGAAACGTGAAAAACTTGTCATGCATAGAATTGAGCATTCCTAAGGATCAAAATAGACCGTTATACTCTATTTAGTGTTCTTGAAGTCTTAACTTGCTAGTTTAGCTTTTGGACAATGTTTCGTTAGGTAAAGAAGCCAATAGACCAAGTTAAGTTCAAAATTGCACGAAACGTGAAAAACTTGTCTGCATAGAATTGAGCATTCCTAAGGCATCAAAATAGACCGTTATACTCTATTTAGTGTTCTTAGAAGTCTTAACTTGCTAGTTTAGCTTTGGACATTGTTTCGTTAGGTAAAGAAGCCAATAGACCAAGTTAAGTTCAAAATTGCACGAAACGTGAAAAACTTGTCTATGCATAGAATTGAGCATTCCTAAGGCATCAAATGGACCGTTATACTCTATTTAGTGTTCTTAGAAGTCTTAACTTGCTAGTTTAGCTTTTGGACAACGTTTCGTAGGTAAAGAAGCCAATAGACCAGTTAAGTTCAAAATTGCAGAGAAACGTGAAAAACTTGTCTATGCATAGAATTGAGCATTCCTAAGGCATCAAAATGGACCGTTATACTCTATTTAGTGTTCTTAGAAGTCTTAACTTGCTAGTTTAGCTTTTGGACATTTTCGTTAGGTAAAGAAGCCAATATACCAAGTTAAGTTCAAAATTGCACGAAACGTGAAAAACTTGTCTATGCATAGAATTGAGCATTCCTAAGGCATCAAAATGACCGTTATACTCTATTTAGTGTTCTTAGAAGTCTTAACTTGCTAGTTTAGCTTTTGGACAACGTTTCGTTAGGTAAGAAGCCAATAGACCAAGTTAAGTTCAAAATTGCACGAAACGTGAAAAACTTGTCTGCATAGAATTGAGCATTCCTAAGGCATCAAAATAGACCGTTATACTCTATTTAGTGTTCTTGAAGTCTTAACTTGCTAGTTTATCTTTTGGACATGTTTCGTTAGGTAAGAAGCCAATAGACCAAGTTAAGTTCAAAATTGCATGAAACTGAAAAACTTGTCTATGCATAGAATTGAGCATTCCTAAGGCATCAAATGGACTTATATCTATTTAGTTTCTTGAAGTCTTAACTTGCTAGTTTAGCTTTTGGGCAACGTTTCGTTAGTAAAGAAGCCAATAGACCAAGTTAAGTTCAAAATTGCACGAAACGTGAAAAACTTGTCTATGCATAGAATTGAGCATTCCTAAGGCATCAAAATAGACCGTTATACTCTATTAGTGTTCTTAGAAGACTGAACTTGATAGTTTAGCTTTTGGACAACGTTTCGTTAGGTAAAAGCCAATAGACCAAGTTAAGTTCAAAATGCACGAAACGTGAAAAAACTTGTCCATGCATAGAATTGAGCATTCCTAAGGCATCAAAATAGACCGTTATACTCTATTTAGTGTTCTTAGAAGTCTTAACTTGCTAGTTTAGCTTTTGGACAACGTTTCGTTAGGTAAAGAAGCCAATAGACCAAGTTAGTTCAAAATTGCACGAAACGTGAAAAACTTGTCCATGCATAGAATTGAGCATTCCTAAGGCATCAAAATAGACCGTTATACTCTATTGTGTTCTTAGAAGTCTTAACTTGCTAGTTTAGCTTTTGGACAATGTTTCGTTAGGTAAGAAGCCAATAGACCAAGTTAAGTTCAAAATGCACGAAACGGAAAAACTTGTCCATGCATAGAATTGAGCATTCCTAAGGCATCAAAATAGACCGTTATACTCTATTTAGTGTTCTTGAAGTCTTAACTTGCTAGTTTAGCTTTTGGACATTGTTTCGTTAGGTAAGAAGCCAATAGACCAAGTTAAGTTCAAAATTGCATGAAACGTGAAAAACTTATCTATGCATAGAATTGAGCATTCCTAAGGCATCAAAATGGACGTTATACTCTATTTAGTGTTCTTAGAAGTCTTAACTTGCTAGTTTAGCTTTTGGACAATGTTTCGTAGGTAAAGAAGCCAATAGACCAAGTTAAGTTCAAAATTGCAAGAAACGTGAAAAACTTGTCTATGCATAGAATTGAGCATTCTAGGCATCAAAATGGACCGTTATACTCTATTTAGTGTTCTCGAAGTCTTAACTTGCTAGTTTAGCTTTTGGACATCGTTTCGTTAGGTAAAGAAGCCAATAGACCAAGTTAAGTTCAAAATTGCACGAAACGTGAAAAACTTGTCTATGCATAGAATTGAGCATTCCTAAGGCATCAAATGGACGTTATACCTATTTAGTGTTCTTAGAAGTCTTAACTTGCTAGTTTAGCTTTTGGACACGTTTCGTTAGGTAAGAAGCCAATAGACCAAGTTAAGTTCAAAATTGCACGAAACGTGAAAAACTTGTCCATGCATAGAATTGAGCATTCCTAAGGCATCAAAATAGACCGTTATACTCTATTTAGTGTTCTTAGAAGTCTTAACTTGCTAGTTTAGCTCTTGGACATTTGTTCGTTAGGTAAGAAGCCAATAGACCAAGTTAAGTTCAAAATTGCAAAAACGTGAAAAACTTGTCTATGCATAGAATTGAGCATTCCTAAGGCATCAAAATAGACGTTATACTCTATTTAGTGTTCTTAGAAGTCTTAACTTGCTAGTTTAGCTTTTGGACAACGTTTCGTTAGGTAAAGAAGCCAATAGACCAAGTTAAGTTCAAAATTGCACGAAACGTGAAAAACTTGTCTATGCATAGAATTGAGCATTCCTAAGGCATCAAATAGACCGTTATACTCTATTGTGTTCTTGAAGTCTGAACTTGATAGTTTAGCTTTTGGACAACGTTTCGTTAGGTAAAGAAGCCAATAGACCAAGTTAAGTTCAAAATTGCACGAAACGTGAAAAACTTGTCTATGCATAGAATTGAGCATTCCTAAGGCATCAAAATGGACCGTTATACTCTATTTAGTGTTCATCGAAGTCTTAACTTGCTAGTTTAGCTTTTGGACATCGTTTCTTAGGTAAAGAAGCCAATATACCAAGTTAAGTTCAAAATTGCACGAAAGTGAAAAACTTGTCTATGCATAGAATTGAGCATTCCTAAGGCATCAAAATAACCGTTATACTCTATTTAGTGTTCCTAAAGTCTTAACTTGCTAGTTTAGCTTTTGGACACGTTTCGTTAGGTAAAGAAGCCAATAGACCAAGTTAAGTTCAAAATTGCACGAAACGTGAAAAACTTGTCTATGCATAGAATTGAGCATTCCTAAGGCATCAAAATACCGTTATACTCTATTTAGTGTTCTTCGAAGTCTTAACTTGCTAGTTTAGCTTTTGGACACGTTTCGTTAGGTAAAGAAGCCAATATACCAAGTTAAGTTCAAAATGCACGAAAACGTGAAAAACTTGTCTATGCATAGAATTGAGCATTCCTAAGGCATCAAAATGGACCGTTATACTCTATTTAGTGTTCTAGAGTCTTAACTTGCTAGTTTCTTTTGGACAATGTTTCGTTAGGTAAAGAAGCCAATAGACCAAGTTAGTTCAAAATGCACGAAAACGTGAAAACTTGTCTATGCATAGAATTGAGCATTCCTAAGGCATCAAAATAGACCGTTATACTCTATTTAGTGTTCTTGAGTCTTAACTTGCTAGTTTTCTTTTGGACATTGTTTCGTTAGGTAAGGCCAATAGACAAGTTAAGTTCAAAATTACATGAAACATGAAAAACTTGTCTATGCATAGAATTGAGCGTTCCTAAGGCATCAAATGTCCGTTATACTCTATTTACGGTTCTTAGAAGTCTTTAACTTGCTAGTTTACTTTT
>NW_024056381.1:0-101522 GCF_013401445.1 Tripterygium wilfordii
TGGACATCGTTTCATTAGGTAAAGAAGCCAATAGACCATGTTAAGTTCAAAATTGCACGAAACGTGAAAAACTTGTCGATGCATGGAATTGAGCATTCCTAAGGCATCAAAATAGACCGTTATACTCTATTTAGTGTTCTTTGAAGTCTTAACATGCTAGTTTAGCTTTTGGACAACGTTTCGTTAGGTAAAAAAGCCAATAGACCAAGTTAAGTTCAAAATTGCACGAAACGTGAAAAACTTGTCCATGCATAGAATTGAGCATTCCTAAGGCATCAAAATAGACCGTTATACTCTATTTAGTGTTCTTAGAAGACTTAAATTTCTAGTTTAGCTTTTGGATAACGTTTCGTTAGGTAAAGAAGCCAGTAGACCAAGTACAGTTCAAAATTGCACTAAACGTGAAAAACCTGTCTATGCATAGAATTCGGCTTTCCTAAGGCATCAAAATGGACCGTTATACTCTATTTAGTGTTCTTCGAAGTCTTAACTTGCTAGTTTAGCTTTTGGACATCGTTTCGTTAGGTAAAGAAGCCAATAGACCAAGTTAAGTTCAAAATTGCATGAAACGTGAAAAACTTGTCTATGCATAGAATTGAGCATTCCTAAGGCATCAAAATAGACCGTTATACTCTATTTAGTGTTCTTAGAAGACTTAACTTGCTAGTTTAGCTTTTGGACAACGTTTCGTTAGGTAAAGAAGCCAATAGACCAAGTTAAGTTTAAAATTGCATGAAACGTGAAAAACTTGTCTATGCATAGAATTGAGCATTCCTAAGGCATCAAAATAGACCGTTATACTCTATTTAGTGTTCTTTGAAGTCTTAACATGATAGTTTAGCTTTTGGACAACGTTTCGTTAGGAAAAGAAGCCAATAGACCAAGTTAAGTTCAAAATTGCACGAAACGTGAAAAACTTGTCCATGCATAGAATTGAGCATTCCTAAGGCATCAAAATAGACCGTTATACTCTATTTAGTGTTCTTAGAAGACTTAACCTTTCTAGTTTAGCTTTTTGGACAACGGTTTCGTTAGGTAAAGAAGCCAGTAGACCAAGTTAAGTTCAAAATTGCACTAAACGTGAAAAAACTTGTCTATGCATAGAATTCAGCTTTCCTAAGGCATCAAAATGGACCGTTATACTCTATTTAGTGTTCTTCGAAGTCTTAACTTGCTAGTTTAGCTTTTGGACATCGTTTCGTTAGGTAAAGAAGCCAATAGACCAAGTTAAGTTCAAAATTGCATGAAACGTGAAAAACTTGTCTATGCATAGAATTGAGCATTCCTAAGGCATCAAAATAGACCGTTATACTCTATTTAGTGTTCTTAGAAGACTTAACTTGCTAGTTTAGCTTTTGGACAACGTTTCGTTAGGTAAGAAGCCAATAGACCAAGTAAAGTTTAAAAATTGCACTAAACGTGAAAAACTTGTCCATGCATAGAATTGAGCATTCCTAAGGCATAAAAATGGACCATTATACTCTATTTAGTGTTCTCCGAAGTCTTAACTTGCTAGTTAGCTTTTGGACATCGTTTCGATAGGTAAAGAAGCCAATAGACCAAGTTAAGTTCAAAATTGCGCGAAACGTGAAAAACTTGTCTATGCATAGAATTGAGCATTCCTAAGGATTCAAAATAAACCGTTATACGCTATTTAGTGTTCTTAGAAGTCTTAACTTCCTAGTTTAGCTTTTGGGCAACGTTTCGTTAGGTAAAGAAGCCAATAGACCAAGTTAAGTTCAAAATTGCACGAAAAGTGAAAAACTTGTCTATGCATAGAATTGAGCATTCTGAAGGCGTCAAATTGGACGTTATACTCTATTTAGTGTTCTTAGAAGTCTTAAATTACTAGTTTACCCTTTGGACAATGTTTCGTTAGGTAAAGAAGCCAATAGGCCAAGTTAAGTTCAAAATTGCACGAAACATGAAAAACTTGTCTATGCATAAAATTGAGCATTCCTAAGGCATCAAAATGGACCGTTATACTCTATTTAGTGTTCTTAGAAGTCTTAACATGCTAGTTTAGCTTTTGGACATCCTTTCGTTAGGTAAAGAAGCCAATAGACCATGTTAAGTTCAAAATTGCACGAAACGTGAAAAACTTGTCGATGCATGGAATTGAGCATTCCTAAGGCATCAAAATAGACCGTTATACTCTATTAAGTGTTCTTTGAAGTCTTAACATGCTAGTTTAGCTTTTGGACATCGTTTCGATAGGTAAAGAAGCCAATAGACCAAGTTAAGTTCAAAATTGCGCGAAACGTGAAAAACTTGTCTATGCATAGAATTGAGCATTCCTAAGGATTCAAAATAGACCGTTATACGCTATTTAGTGTTCTTAGAAGTCTTAACTTGCTAGTTTAGCTTTTGGGCAACGTTTCGTTAGGTAACGAAGCCAATAGACCAAGTTAAGTTCAAAATTCCATGAAAAGTGAAAAACTTGTCTATGCATAGAATTGAGCATTCTTAAGGCGTCAAATTGGACCGTTATACTCTATTTAGTGTTCTTAGAAGTCTTAACTTACTAGTTTACCCTTTGGACAATGTTTCGTTAGGTAAAGAAGCCAATAGGCCAAGTTAAGTTCAAAATTGTACGAGACGTGAAAAACTTGTCTATGCATAAAATTGAGCATTCCTAAGGCATCAAAATGGACCGTTATACTCTATTTAGTGTTCTTAGAAGTCTTAACATGCTAGTTTAGCTTTTGGACAACGTTTCGTTAGGTAAAGAAGCCAATAGACCAAGTTAAGTTCAAAATTGCACGAAACGTGAAAAACTTGTCCATGCATAGAATTGAGCATTCCTAAGGCATCAAAATAGACCGTTATACTCTATTTAGTGTTCTTAGAAGACTTAACTTTCTAGTTTAGCTTTTGGACAACGTTTCGTTAGGTAACGAATCCAGTAGACCAAGTTAAGTTCAAAATTGCACTAAACGTGAAAAACTTGTCTATGCATAGAATTCAGCTTTCCTAAGGCATCAAAATGGACCGTTATACTCTATTTAGTGTTCTTCGAAGTCTTAACTTGCTAGTTTAGCTTTTGGACATCGTTTCGTTAGGTAAAGAAGCCAATAGACCAAGTTAAGTTCAAAATTGCATGAAACGTGAAAAACTTGTCTATGCATAGAATTGAGCATTCCTAAGGCATCAAAATAGACCGTTATACTCTATTTAGTGTTCTTAGAAGACTTAACTTGCTAGTTTAGCTTTTGGACAACGTTTCGTTAGGTAAAGAAGCCAATAGACCAAGTTAAGTTTAAAATTGCACTAAACGTGAAAAACTTGTCCATGCATAGAATTGAGCATTCCTAAGGCATAAAAATGGACCATTATACTCTATTTAGTGTTCTCCGAAGTCTTAACTTGCTAGTTTAGCTTTTGGACATCGTTTCGATAGGTAAAGAAGCCAATAGACCAAGTTAAGTTCAAAATTGCGCGAAACGTGAAAAACTTGTCTATGCATAGAATTGAGCATTCCTAAGGATTCAAAATAAACCGTTATACGCTATTTAGTGTTCTTAGAAGTCTTAACTTCCTAGTTTAGCTTTTGGGCAACGTTTCGTTAGGTAAAGAAGCCAATAGACCAAGTTAAGTTCAAAATTGCACGAAAAGTGAAAAACTTGTCTATGCATAGAATTGAGCATTCTGAAGGCGTCAAATTGGACGTTATACTCTATTTAGTGTTCTTAGAAGTCTTAAATTACTAGTTTACCCTTTGGACAATGTTTCGTTAGGTAAAGAAGCCAATAGGCCAAGTTAAGTTCAAAATTGCACGAAACATGAAAAACTTGTCTATGCATAAAATTGAGCATTCCTAAGGCATCAAAATGGACCGTTATACTCTATTTAGTGTTCTTAGAAGTCTTAACATGCTAGTTTAGCTTTTGGACATCCTTTCGTTAGGTAAAGAAGCCAATAGACCATGTTAAGTTCAAAATTGCACGAAACGTGAAAAACTTGTCGATGCATGGAATTGAGCATTCCTAAGGCATCAAAATAGACCGTTATACTCTATTAAGTGTTCTTTGAAGTCTTAACATGCTAGTTTAGCTTTTGGACATCGTTTCGATAGGTAAAGAAGCCAATAGACCAAGTTAAGTTCAAAATTGCGCGAAACGTGAAAAACTTGTCTATGCATAGAATTGAGCATTCCTAAGGATTCAAAATAGACCGTTATACGCTATTTAGTGTTCTTAGAAGTCTTAACTTGCTAGTTTAGCTTTTGGGCAACGTTTCGTTAGGTAACGAAGCCAATAGACCAAGTTAAGTTCAAAATTCCATGAAAAGTGAAAAACTTGTCTATGCATAGAATTGAGCATTCTAAGGCGTCAAAATTGGACCGTTATACTCTATTTAGTGTTCTTAGAAGTCTTAACTTACTAGTTTACCCTTTGGACAATGTTTCGTTAGGTAAAGAAGCCAATAGGCCAAGTTAAGTTCAAAATTATACGAAACGTGAAAAACTTGTCTATGCATAAAATTGAGCATTCCTAAGGCATCAAAATGGACCGTTATACTCTATTTAGTGTTCTTAGAAGTCTTAACATGCTAGTTTAGCTTTTGGACAACGTTTCGTTAGGTAAAGAAGCCAATAGACCAAGTTAAGTTCAAAATTGCACGAAACGTGAAAAACTTGTCCATGCATAGAATTGAGCATTCCTAAGGCATCAAAATAGACCGTTATACTCTATTTAGTGTTCTTAGAAGACTTAACTTTCTAGTTTAGCTTTTGGACAACGTTTCGTTAGGTAAAGAAGCCAGTAGACCAAGTTAAGTTCAAAATTGCACTAAACGTGAAAAACTTGTCTATGCATAGAATTCAGCTTTCCTAAGGCATCAAAATGGACCGTTATACTCTATTTAGTGTTCTTCGAAGTCTTAACTTGCTAGTTTAGCTTTTGGACATAGTTTCGTTAGGTAAAGAAGCCAATAGACCAAGTTAAGTTCAAAATTGCATGAAACGTGAAAAACTTGTCTATGCATAGAATTGAGCATTCCTAAGGCATCAAAATAGACCGTTATACTCTATTTAGTGTTCTTAGAAGACTTAACTTGCTAGTTTAGCTTTTGGACAACGTTTCGTTAGGTAAAGAAGCCAATAGACCAAGTTAAGTTTAAAATTGCACTAAACGTGAAAAACTTGTCCATGCATAGAATTGAGCATTCCTAAGGCATAAAAATGGACCATTATACTCTATTTAGTGTTCTCCGAAGTCTTAACTTGCTAGTTTAGCTTTTGGACATCGTTTCGATAGGTAAAGAAGCCAATAGACCAAGTTAAGTTCAAAATTGCGCGAAACGTGAAAAACTTGTCTATGCATAGAATTGAGCATTCCTAAGGATTCAAAATAAACCGTTATACGCTATTTAGTGTTCTTAGAAGTCTTAACTTCTAGTTTAGCTTTTGGCAACGTTTCGTTAGGTAAAGAAGCCAATAGACCAAGTTAAGTTCAAAATTGCACGAAAAGTGAAAAACTTGTCTATGCATAGAATTGAGCATTCTGAAGGCGTCAAATTGGACGTTATACTCTATTTAGTGTTCTTAGAAGTCTTAAATTACTAGTTTACCCTTTGGACAATGTTTCGTTAGGTAAAGAAGCCAATAGGCCAAGTTAAGTTCAAAATTGCACGAAACATCAAAAACTTGTCTATGCATAAAATTGAGCATTCCTAAGGCATCAAAATGGACCGTTATACTTTATTTAGTGTTCTTAGAAGTCTTAACATGCTAGTTTAGCTTTTGGACATCCTTTCGTTAGGTAAAGAAGCCAATAGACCATGTTAAGTTCAAAATTGCACGAAACGTGAAAAACTTGTCGATTGCATGGAATTGAGCATTCCTAAGGCATCAAAATAGACCGTTATACTCTATTAAGTGTTCTTTGAAGTCTTTAACATGCTAGTTTAGCTTTTGGACATCGTTTCGATAGGTAAAGGAAGCCAATAGACCAAGTTAAGTTCAAATTGCGCGAAACGTGAAAACTTGTCTATGCATAGAATTGAGCATTCCTAAGGATTCAAAATAGACCGTTATACGCTATTTAGTGTTCTTAGAAGTCTTAACTTGCTAGTTTAGCTTTTGGGCAACGTTTCGTTAGGTAACGAAGCCAATAGACCAAGTTAAGTTCAAAATTCCATGAAAAGTGAAAAACTTGTCTATGCATAGAATTGAGCATTCTTAAGGCGTCAAATTGGACCGTTATACTCATTTAGTGTTCTTAGAAGTCTTAACTTACTAGTTTACCCTTTGGACAATGTTTCGTTAGGTAAAGAAGCCAATAGGCCAAGTTAAGTTCAAAATTGTACGAAACGTGAAAAACTTGTCTATGCATAAAATTGAGCATTTCCTAAGGCATCAAAATGGACCGTTATACTCTATTTAGTGTTCTTAGAAGTCTTAACATGCTAGTTTAGCTTTGGACAACGTTTCGTTAGGTAAAGAAGCCAATAGACCAAGTTAAGTTCAAAATTGCACGAAACGTGAAAAACTTGTCCATGCATAGAATTGAGCATTCCTAAGGCATCAAAATAGACCGTTATACTCTATTTAGTGTTCTTAGAAGACTTAACTTTCTAGTTTAGCTTTTGGACAACGTTTCGTTAGGTAAAGAAGCCAGTAGACCAAGTTAAGTTCAAAATTGCACTAAACGTGAAAAACTTGTCTATGCATAGAATTCAGCTTTCCTAAGGCATCAAAATGGACCGTTATACTCTATTTGGTGTTCTTCGAAGTCTTAACTTGCTAGTTTAGCTTTTGGACATCGTTTCGTTAGGTAAAGAAGCCAATAGACCAAGTTAAGTTCAAAATTGCATGAAACGTGAAAAACTTGTCTATGCATAGAATTGAGCATTCCTAAGGCATCAAAATAGACCGTTATACTCTATTTAGTGTTCTTAGAAGACTTAACTTGCTAGTTTAGCTTTTGGACAACGTTTCGTTAGGTAAAGAAACCAATAGACCAAGTTAAGTTTAAAATTGCACTAAACGTGAAAAACTTGTCCATGCATAGAATTGAGCATTCCTAAGGCATCAAAATGGACCGTTATACTCTATTTAGTGTTCAAAGAAGTCTTAACATGCTAGTTTAGCTTTTGGACATCGTTTCGTTAGGTAAAGAAGCCAATAGACCATGTTAAGTTCAAAATTGCACGAAACGTGAAAAACTTGTCGATGCATGGAATTGAGCATTCCTAAGGCATCAAAATAGACCGTTATACTCTATTTAGTGTTCTTTGAAGTCTTAACATGCTAGTTTAGCTTTTGGACATCGTTTCGATAGGTAAAGAAGCCAATAGACCAAGTTAAGTTCAAAATTGCGCGAAACGTGAAAAACTTGTCTATGCATAGAATTGAGCATTCCTAAGGATTCAAAATAGGACCGTTATACGCTATTAGTGTTCTTAGAAGTCTTAACTTGCTAGTTTAGCTTTGGCAACGTTTCGTTAGGTAACGAAGCCAATAGACCAAGTTAAGTTCAAAATTGCACGAAAAGTGAAAAACTTGTCTATGCATAGAATTGAGCATTCTTAAGGCGTCAAATTGGACCGTTATACTCTATTTAGTGTTCTTAGAAGTCTTAACTTACTAGTTTACCCTTTGGACAATGTTTCGTTAGGTAAAGAAGCCAATAGGCCAAGTTAAGTTCAAAATTGTACGAAACGTGGAAAACTTGTCTATGCATAAAATTGAGCATTCCTAAGGCATCAAAATGGACCGTTATACTCTATTTAGTGTTCTTAGAAGTCTTAACATGCTAGTTTAGCTTTTGGACAACGTTTCGTTAGGTAAAGAAGCCAATAGACCAAGTTAAGTTCAAAATTGCACGAAACGTGAAAAACTTGTCTATGCATAGAATTGAGCATTCCTAAGGCATCAAAATAGACCGTTATACTCTATTTAGTGTTCTTAGAAGACTTAACTTTCTAGTATAGCTTTTGGACAACGTTTCGTTAGGTAAAGAAGCCAATAGACCAAGTTAAGTTCAAAATTGCACTAAACGTGAAAAACTTGTCCATGCATAGAATTGAGCATTCCTAAGGCATCAAAATGGACCATTATACTCTATTTAGTGTTCTCCGAAGTCTTAACTTGCTAGTTTAGCTTTTGGACATCGTTTCGTTAGGTAAAGAAGCCAATAGACCATGTTAAGTTCAAAATGGCACGAAACGTGAAAAACTTGTCTATGCATAGAATTGAGCATTCCTAAGGCATCAAAATAGACCGTTATACGCTATTTAGTGTTCTTAGAAGTCTTAACTTGCTATTTTAGCTTTTGGGCAACGTTTCGTTAGGTAAAGAAGCCAATAGACTAAGTTAAGTTCAAAATTGCACGAAAAGTAAAAAACTTGTCTATGCATAGAATTGAGCATTCTAAAGGCATCAAATTGGACCGTTATAATCTATTTAATGTTCTTAGAAGTCTTAACTTGCTAGTTTACCCTTTGGACAACGTTTCGTTAGGTAAAGAAGCCAATAGACCAAGTTAAGTTCAAAATTGCACTAAACGTGAAAAACTTGTCCATGCATAGAATTGAGCATTCCTAAGGCGTCAAAATGGACCATTATACTCTATTTAGTGTTCTCCGAAGTCTTAACTTGCTAGTTTAGCTTTTGGACATCGTTTCGTTAGGTAAAGAAGCCAATAGACCATGTTAAGTTGAAAATTGCACGAAACGTGAAAAACTTGTCTATGCAAAGAATTGAGCATTCTTAAGGCATCAAATTGGACCGTTATACTCTTTTTAGTGTTCTTAGAAGACTTAACTTGCTAGTTTAGCTTTTGGACAACGTTTCGTTAGGTAAAGAAGCCAATACACCAAGTTAAGTTCAAAATTGCACGAAACGTGAAAAACTTGTCCATGCATAGAATTGAGCATTCCTAAGGCATCAAAATAGACCGTTATACTCTATTTAGTGTTCTTAGAAGACTTAACTTGCTAGTTTAGCTTTTGGACAACGTTTCGTTAGGTAAAGAAGCCAATAGACCAAGTTAAGTTTAAAATTGCACTAAACGTGAAAAACTTGTCCATGCATAGAATTGAGCATTCCTAAGGCATCAAAATGGACCATTATACTCTATTTAGTGTTCTCCGAAGTCTTAACTTGCTAGTTTAGCTTTTGGACATCGTTTCGATAGGTAAAGAAGCCAATAGACCAAGTTAAGTTCAAAATTGCGCGAAACGTGAAAAACTTGTCTATGCATAGAATTGAGCATTCCTAAGGATTCAAGATAGACCGTTATACGCTATTTAGTGTTCTTAGAAGTCTTAACTTGCTAGTTTAGCTTTTGGGCAACGTTTCGTTAGGTAAAGAAGCCAATAGACCAAGTTAAGTTCAAAATTGCACGAAAAGTGAAAAACTTCTCTATGCATAGAATTCAGCATTCCTAAGGCATCAAAATGGACCGTTATACTCTTTTTAGTGTTCTTAGAAGTCTTAACTTGCTAGTTTAGCCTTCGGACAACGTTTCGTTAGGTAAAGAAGCCAATAGGCCAAGTTAAGTTCAAAATTACACGAAACGTGAAAAACTTCTCTATGCATAGAATTGAGCATTCTTAAGGCATCAAAATGGACCGTTATACTCCATTTAGTTTTCTTCGAAGTCTTAACTTGCTAGTTTAGCTTTTGGACATCGGATCGTTAGGTAAAGAAGCCAATAGACCAAGTTAAGTTCAAAATTGCACGAAACGTGAAAAACTTATCCATGCATAGAATTGAGCATTCCTAAGGCATCAAAATAGACAGTTATAGTCTATTTAGTGTTCTTAGAAGACTTAACTTGCTAGTTTAGCTTTTGGACAACGTTTCGTTAGGTAAAGAAGCCAATACACCAAGTTAAGTTCAAAATTGCACGAAACGTGAAAAACTTGTCCATGCATAGAATTGAGCATTCCTAAGGCATCAAAATAGACCGTTATACTCTATTTAGTGTTCTTAGAAGACTTAACTTGCTAGTTTAGCTTTTGGACAACGTTTCGTTAGGTAAAGAAGCCAATAGACCAAGTTAAGTTTAAAATTGCACTAAACGTGAAAAACTTGTCCATGCATAGAATTGAGCATTCCTAAGGCATCAAAATGGACCATTATACTCTATTTAGTGTTCTCCGAAGTCTTAACTTGCTAGTTTAGCTTTTGGACATCGTTTCGATAGGTAAAGAAGCCAATAGACCAAGTTAAGTTCAAAATTGCGTGAAACGTGAAAAACTTGTCTATGCATAGAATTGAGCATTCCTAAGGATTCAAAATAGACCGTTATACGCTATTTAGTGTTCTTAGAAGTCTTAACTTGCTAGTTTAGCTTTTGGGCAACGTTTCGTTAGGTAAAGAAGCCAATAGACCAAGTTAAGTTCAAAATTGCACGAAAAGTGAAAAACTTGTCTATGCATAGAATTGAGCATTCTGAAGGCGTCAAATTGGACGTTATACTCTATTTAGTGTTCTTAGAAGTCTTAACTTACTAGTTTACCCTTTGGACAATGTTTCGTTAGGTAAAGAAGCCAATAGGCCAAGTTAAGTTCAAAATTGCACGAAACATGAAAAACTTGTCTATGCATAAAATTGAGCATTCCTAAGGCATCAAAATGGACAGTTATACTCTATTTAGTGTTCTTAGAAGTCTTAACATTCTAGTTTAGCTTTTGGACATCGTTTCGTTAGGTAAAGAAGCCAATAGACCATGTTAAGTTCAAAATTGCACGAAACGTGAAAAACTTGTCGATGCATGGAATTGAGCATTCCTAAGGCATCAAAATAGACCGTTATACTCTATTTAGTGTTCTTTGAAGTCTTAACATGCTAGTTTAGCTTTTGGACATCGTTTCGATAGGTAAAGAAGCCAATAGACCAAGTTAAGTTCAAAATTGCGCGAAACGTGAAAAACTTGTCTATGCATAGAATTGAGCATTCCTAAGGATTCAAAATAGACCGTTATACGCTATTTAGTGTTCTTAGAAGTCTTAACTTGCTAGTTTAGCTTTTGGGCAACGTTTCGTTAGGTAACGAAGCCAATAGACCAAGTTAAGTTCAAAATTGCACGAAAAGTGAAAAACTTGTCTATGCATAGAATTGAGAATTCTTAAGGCGTCAAATTGGACCGTTATACTCTATTTAGTGTTCTTAGAAGTCTTAACTTACTAGTTTACCCTTTGGACAATGTTTCGTTAGGTAAAGAAGCCAATAGGCCAAGTTAAGTTCAAAATTGTACGAAACGTGAAAAACTTGTCTATGCATAAAATTGAGCATTCCTAAGGCATCAAAATGGACCGTTATACTCTATTTAGTGTTCTTAGAAGTCTTAACATGCTAGTTTAGCTTTTGGACAACGTTTCGTTAGGTAAAGAAGCCAATAGACCAAGTTAAGTTCAAAATTGCACGAAACGTGAAAAACTTGTCCATGCATAGAATTGAGCATTCCTAAGGCATCAAAATAGACCGTTATACTCTATTTAGTGTTCTTAGAAGACTTAACTTTCTAGTTTAGCTTTTGGACAACGTTTCGTTAGGTAAAGAAGCCAATAGACCAAGTTAAGTTCAAAATTGCACGAAACGTGAAAAACTTGTCCATGCATAGAATTGAGCATTCCTAAGGCATCAAAATAGACCGTTATACTCTATTTAGTGTTCTTAGAAGACTTAACTTCCTAGTTTAGCTTTTGGACAACGTTTCGTTAGGTAAAGAAGCCAATAGACCAAGTTAAGTTCAAAATTGCACTAAACGTGAAAAACTTGTCTATGCATAGAATTGAGCATTGGTAAGGCATCAAAATGGACCGTTATACTCTATTTAGTGTTCTTTGAAGTCTTAACTTGCTAGTTTAGCTTTTGGACATCGTTTCGTTAGCTAAATAAGCCAATAGACCAAGTTAAGTTCAAAATTGCACGAAACGTGAAAAACTTGTCCATGTATAGAATTGAGCATTCCTAAGGCATCAAAATAGGACCGTTATACGCTATGTAGTGTTCTTCGAAGTCTTAACTTGCTAGTTTAGCTTTTGGACAACGTTTCGTTAGGTAAAGAAGCCAATAGACTAAGTTAAGTTCAAAATTGCACGAAACGTGAAAAACTTGTCTATGCATAGAATTCAGCATTCCTAAGGCATCAAAATGGACCGCTATACTCTATTTAGTGTTCTTCGAAGTCTTAACTTGCTAGTTTAGCTTTTGGATATCGTTTCGTTAGGTAAAGAAGCCAATAGAACAAGTTAAGTTCAAAATTGCGCGAAACGTAAAAAACTTGTCTATGCATAGAATTGAGCATTCCTAAGGTATCAAAATGGACCGTTATACTCTATTTAGTGTTCTTCGAAGTTTTAACTTGCTAGTTTAGCTTATGGACATCGTTTCGTTAGGTAAAGAAGCGAATAGATCAAGTTAAGTTCAAAATTGCGCGAAACGTGAAAAATTTGTCTATGCATAGAATTGAGCATTCCTAAGGCATCAAAATGGACCGTTATACTCTATTTAGTGTTCTTCGAAGTCTTAACTTGCTAGTTTAGCTTTTGGACATCGTTTCGTTAGGTAAAGAAGCCAATAGACCAAGTTAAGTTCAAAATTGCACGAAACGTGAAAAACTTGTCTATGCATAGAATTGAGCATTCCTAAGGCATCAAAATAGACCGTTATACGCTATTTAGTGTTCTTAGAAGTCTTAACTTGCTAGGTTAGCTTTTGGGCAACGTTTCGTTAGGTAAAGAAGCCAATAGACCAAGTTGAGTTAAAAATTGTACGAAAAGTGAAAACTTGTCTATGCATAGAATTGAGCATTCTTAAGGCATTCAAAATTGGACCGTTATACTCTATTTAGTGTTCTTAGAAGTCTTAACTTGCTAGTTTAGCCTTCGGACAACGTTTCGTTAGGTAAAGAAGCCAATAGGCCAAGTTAAGTTCAAAATTGCACGAAACGTGAAAAACTTCTCTATGCATAGAATTGAGCATTCCTAAGGCATCAAAATGGACCGTTATACTCCATTTAGTTTTTCTTCGAAGTCTTAACTTAGCTAGTTTAGCTTTTGGACATCGGATCGTTAGGTAAAGAAGCCAATAGACCAAGTTAAGTTCAAAATTGCACGAAACGTGAAAAACTTATCCATGCATAGAATTGAGCATTCCTAAGGCATCAAAATAGACAGTTATAGTCTATTTAGTGTTCTTAGAAGACTTAACTTGCTAGTTTAGCATTTGGACAACGTTTCGTTAGGTAAAGAAGCCAATACACCAAGGTAAGTTCAAAATTGCACGAAACGTGAAAAACTTGTCCATGCATAGAATTGAGCATTCCTAAGGCATCAAACTGGACCATTATACTCTATTTAGTGTACTCCGAAGTCTTAACTTGCTAGTTTAGCTTTTGGACATCGTTTCGTTAGGTAAAGAAGCGAATAGATCAAGTTAAGTTCAAAATTGCGCGAAAACGTGAAAAATTTGTCTATGCATAGAATTGAGCATTCCTAAGGCATCAAAATGGACCGTTATACTCTATTTAGTGTTCTTCGAAGTCTTAACTTGCTAGTTTAGCTTTTGGACATCGTTTCGTTAGGTAAAGAAGCCAATAGACCAAGTTAAGTTCAAAATTGCACTAAACGTGAAAAACTTGTCCATGCATAGAACTGAGCATTCTAAGGCATCAAAATGGACCATTATACTCTATTTAGTGTTCTCCGAAGTCTTAACTTGCTAGTTTAGCTTTTGGACATCGTTTCGTTAGGTAAAGAAGCGAATAGATCAAGTTAAGTTCAAATTGCGCGAAACGTGAAAAATTTGTCTATGCATAGAATTGAGCATTCCTAAGGCATCAAATGGACCGTTATACTCTATTTAGTGTTCTTCGAAGTCTTAACTTGCTAGTTTAGCTTTTGGACATCGTTTCGTTAGGTAAAGAAGCCAATAGACCAAGTTAAGTTCAAAATTGCACGAAACGTGAAAACTTGTCTATGCATAGAATTGAGCATTCCTAAGGCATCAAAATAGACCGTTATACGCTATTTAGTGTTCTTAGAAGTCTTAACTTGCTAGGTTAGCTTTTGGGCAACGTTTTGTTAGGTAAAGAAGCCAATAGACCAAGTTAAGTTAAAAATTGTACGAAAAGTGAAAAAACTTGTCTATGCATAGAATTGAGCATTCTTAAGGCATCAAATTGGACCGTTATACTCTATTTAGTGTTCTTAGAAGTCTTAGTTTGCTAGTTTAGCCTTTGGACAACGTTTCGTTAGGTAAAGAAGCCAATAGGCCAAGTTAAGTTCAAAATTGCACGAAACGTGAAAAACTTGTCTATGCATAGAATTGAGCATTGGTAAGGCATCAAAATGGACCGTTATACTCTATTTAGTGTTCTTTGAAGTCTTAACTTGCTAGTTTAGCTTTTGGACATCGTTTCGTTAGCTAAATAAGCCAATAGACCAAGTTAAGTTCAAAATTGCACGAAACGTGAAAAACTTGTCCATGTATAGAATTGAGCATTCCTAAGGCATCAAAATGGACCATTATACTCTATTTAGTGTTCTTCGAAGTCTTAACTTGCTAGTTTAGCTTTTGGACATCGTTTCGTTAGGTAAAGAAGCCAATAGACCATGTTAAGTTCAAAATTGCACGAAACGTGAAAAACTTGTCTATGCATAGAATTCAGCATTCCTAAGGCATCAAAATGGACCGCTATACTCTATTTAGTGTTCTTCGAAGTCTTAACTTGCTAGTTTAGCTTTTGGATATCGTTACGTTAGGTAAAGAAGCCAATAGAACAAGTTAAGTTCAAAATTGCGCGAAACGTGAAAAACTTGTCTATGCATAGAATTGAGCATTCCTAAGGCATCAAAATGGACCGTTATACTCTATTTAGTGTTCTTCGAAGTTTTAACTTGCTAGTTTAGCTTATGGACATCGTTTCGTTAGGTAAAGAAGCCAATAGACCATGTTAAGTTCAAAATTGCACGAAACGTGAAAAACTTGTCTATGCAAAGAATTGAGCATTCTTAAGGCATCAAATTGGACCGTTATACTCTTTTTAGTGTTCTTAGAAGTCTTAACTTGCTAGTTTAGCCTTCGGACAACGTTTCGTTCGGTAAAGAAGCCAATAGGCCAAGTTAAGTTCAAAATTGCACGAAACGTGAAAAACTTCTCTATGCATAGAATTGAGCATTCCTAAGGCATCAAAATGGACCGTTATACTCCATTTAGTTTTCTTCGAAGTCTTAACTTGCTAGTTTAGCTTTTGGACATCGGATCGTTAGGTAAAGAAGCCAATAGACCAAGTTAAGTTCAAAATTGCACGAAACGTGAAAAACTTATCCATGCATAGAATTGAGCATTCCTAAGGCATCAAAATAGACAGTTATAGTCTATTTAGTGTTCTTAGAAGACTTAACTTGCTAGTTTAGCTTTTGGACAACGTTTCGTTAGGTAAAGAAGCCAATACACCAAGTTAAGTTCAAAATTGCACGAAACGTGAAAAACTTGTCCATGCATAGAATTGAGCATTCCTAAGGCATCAAAATGGACCATTATACTCTATTTAGTGTTCTCCGAAGTCTTAACTTGCTAGTTTAGCTTTTGGACATCGTTTCGTTAGGTAAAGAAGCGAATAGATCAAGTTAAGTTCAAAATTGCGCGAAACGTGAAAAATTTGTCTATGCATAGAATTGAGCATTCCTAAGGCATCAAAATGGACCGTTATACTCTATTTAGTGTTCTTCGAAGTCTTAACTTGCTAGTTTAGCTTTTGGACATCGTTTCGTTAGGTAAAGAAGCCAATAGACCAAGTTAAGTTCAAAATTGCACTAAACGTGAAAACTTGTCCATGCATAGAACTGAGCATTCCTAAGGCATCAAAATGGACCATTATACTCTATTTAGTGTTCTCCGAAGTCTTAACTTGCTAGTTTAGCTTTTGGACATCGTTTCGTTAGGTAAAGAAGCGAATAGATCAAGTTAAGTTCAAAATTGCGCGAAACGTGAAAAATTTGTCTATGCATAGAATTGAGCATTCCTAAGGCATCAAAATGGACCGTTATACTCTATTTAGTGTTCTTCGAAGTCTTAACTTGCTAGTTTAGCTTTTGGACATCGTTTCGTTAGGTAAAGAAGCCAATAGACCAAGTTAAGTTCAAAATTGCACGAAACGTGAAAAACTTGTCTATGCATAGAATTGAGCATTCCTAAGGCATCAAAATAGACCGTTATACGCTATTTAGTGTTCTTAGAAGTCTTAACTTGCTAGGTTAGCTTTTGGGCAACGTTTCGTTAGGTAAAGAAGCCAATAGACCAAGTTAAGTTAAAAATTATACGAAAAGTGAAAAAACTTGTCTATGCATAGAATTGAGCATTCTTAAGGCATCAAATTGGACCGTTATACTCTATTTAGTGTTCTTAGAAGTCTTAGTTTGCTAGTTTAGCCTTTGGACAACGTTTCGTTAGGTAAAGAAGCCAATAGGCCAAGTAAGTTCAAAATTGCACGAAACGTGAAAAACTTGTCTATGCATAGAATTGAGCATTGGTAAGGCATCAAAATGGACCGTTATACTCTATTTAGTGTTCTTTGAAGTCTTAACTTGCTAGTTTAGCTTTTGGACATCGTTTCGTTAGCTAAATAAGCCAATAGACCAAGTTAAGTTCAAAATTGCACGAAACGTGAAAAAACTTGTCCATGTATAGAATTGAGCATTCCTAAGGCATCAAAATGGACCATTATACTCTATTTAGTGTTCTTCGAAGTCTTAACTTGCTAGTTTAGCTTTTGGACATCGTTTCGTTAGGTAAAGAAGCCAATAGACCATGTTAAGTTCAAAATTGCACGAAACGTGAAAAACTTGTCTATGCATAGAATTCAGCATTCCTAAGGCATCAAAATGGACCGCTATACTCTATTTAGTGTTCTTCGAAGTCTTAACTTGCTAGTTTAGCTTTTGGATATCGTTACGTTAGGTAAAGAAGCCAATAGAACAAGTTAAGTTCAAAATTGCGCGAAACGTGAAAAACTTGTCTATGCATAGAATTGAGCATTCCTAAGGCATCAAAATGGACCGTTATACTCTATTTAGTGTTCTTCGAAGTCTTAACTTGCTAGTTTAGCTTTTGGACATCGTTTCGTTAGGTAAAGAAGCCAATAGACCATGTTAAGTTCAAAATTGCACGAAACGTGAAAAACTTGTCTATGCAAAGAATTGAGCATTCTTAAGGCATCAAATTGGACCGTTATACTCTTTTTGGTGTTCTTAGAAGTCTTAACTTGCTAGTTTAGCCTTCGGACAACGTTTCGTTAGGTAAAGAAGCCAATAGGCCAAGTTAAGTTCAAAATTGCACGAAACGTGAAAAACTTCTCTATGCATAGAATTGAGCATTCCTAAGGCATCAAAATGGACCGTTATACTCCATTTAGTTTTCTTCGAAGTCTTAACTTGCTAGTTTAGCTTTTGGACATCGGATCGTTAGGTAAAGAAGCCAATAGACCAAGTTAAGTTCAAAATTGCACGAAACGTGAAAAACTTATCCATGCATAGAATTGAGCATTCCTAAGGCATCAAAATAGACAGTTATAGTCTATTTAGTGTTCTTAGAAGACTTAACTTGCTAGTTTAGCTTTTGGACAATGTTTCGTTAGGTAAAGAAGCCAATACACCAAGTTAAGTTCAAAATTGCACGAAACGTGAAAAACTTGTCCATGCATAGAATTGAGCATTCCTAAGGCATCAAAATGGACCATTATACTCTATTTAGTGTTCTCCGAAGTCTTAACTTGCTAGTTTAGCTTTTGGACATCGTTTCGTTAGGTAAAGAAGCGAATAGATCAAGTTAAGTTCAAAATTGCGCGAAACGTGAAAAATTTGTCTATGCATAGAATTGAGCATTCCTAAGGCATCAAAATGGACCGTTATACTCTATTTAGTGTTCTTCGAAGTCTTAACTTGCTAGTTTAGCTTTTGGGCATCGTTTCGTTAGGTAAAGAAGCCAATAGACCAAGTTAAGTTCAAAATTGCACGAAACGTGAAAAACTTGTCTATGCATAGAATTGAGCATTCCTAAGGCATCAAAATAGACCGTTATACTCTATTTAGTGTTCCTAGAAGACTTAACTATCTAGTTTAGCTTTTGGACATCGTTTCGTTAGGTAAAGAAGGCAATAGACCAAGTTAAGTTCAAAATTGCACTAAACGTGAAAAACTTGTCCATGCATAGAATTGAGCATTCCTAAGGCATCAAAATGGACCATTATACTCTATTTAGTGTTCTCCGAAGTCTTAACTTGCTAGTTTAGCTTTTGGACATCGTTTCGTTAGGTAAAGAAGCGAATAGACCAAGTTAAGTTCAAAATTGCGCGAAACGTGAAAAATTTGTCTATGCATAGAATTGAGCATTCCTAAGGCATCAAAATGGACCGTTATACTCTATTTAGTGTTCTTCGAAGTCTTAACTTGCTAGTTTAGCTTTTGGACATCGTTTCGTTAGGTAAAGAAGCCAATAGACCAAGTTAAGTTCAAAATTGCACGAAACGTGAAAAACTTGTCTATGCATAGAATTGAGCATTCCTAACGCATCAAAATAGACCGTTATACGCTATTTAGTGTTCTTAGAAGTCTTAACTTGCTAGGTTACCTTTTGGGCAACGTTTCGTTAGGTAAAGAAGCCAATAGACCAAGTTAAGTTAAAAATTGTACGAAAAGTGAAAAACTTGTCTATGCATAGAATTGAGCATTCTTAAGGCATCAAATTGGACCGTTATACTCTATTTAGTGTTCTTAGAAGTCTTAGTTTGCTAGTTTAGCCTTTGGACAACGTTTCGTTAGGTAAAGAAGCCAATAGGCCAAGTTAAGTTCAAAATTGCACGAAACGTGAAAAACTTGTCTATGCATAGAATTGAGCATTCCTAAGGCATCAAAATGGACCATTCTACTCTATTTAGTGTTCTCCAAAGTCTTAACTTGCTTGTTTAGCTTTTGGACATCGTTTTGTTAGGTAAAGAAGCCAGTAGACCAAGTTCAGTTCAAAATTGAGCGAAACGTGAAAAACTTGTCTATGCATAGAATTGAGCATTCCTAAGGCATCAAAATGGACCGTTATACTCTATTTAGTGTTCTTCGAAGTCTTAACTTGCTAGTTTAGCTTTTGGACATCGTTTCGTTAGGTAAAGAAGCCAATAGACCAAGTTAAGTTCAAAATTGCATGAAACGTGAAAAACTTGTCCATGCATAGATTTGAGCATTCCTAAGGCATCAAAATAGACCGTTATACTCTATTTAGTGTTCTTAGAAGACTTAACTATCTAGTTTAGCTTTTGGACATCGTTTCGTTAGGTAAAGAAGCCAATAGACCATGTTAAGTTCAAAATTGCACGAAACGTGAAAAACTTGTCCATGTATAGAATTGAGCATTCCTAAGGCATCAAAATGGACCATTATACTCTATTTAGTGTTCTTCGAAGTCTTAACTTGCTAGTTTAGCTTTTGGACATCGTTTCGTTAGGTAAAGAAGCCAATAGACCATGTTAAGTTCAAAATTGCACGAAACGTGAAAAACTTGTCTATGCATAGAATTCAGCATTCCTAAGGCATCAAAATGGACCGCTATACTCTATTTAGTGTTCTTCGAAGTCTTAACTTGCTAGTTTAGCTTTTGGATATCGTTACGTTAGGTAAAGAAGCCAATAGAACAAGTTAAGTTCAAAATTGCACGAAACGTGAAAAACTTGTCTATGCATAGAATTCAGCATTCCTAAGGCATCAAAATGGACCGTTATACTCTATTTAGTGTTCTTCGAAGTCTTAACTTGCTAGTTTAGCTTTTGGACATCGTTTCGTTAGGTAAAGAAGCCAATAGACCAAGTTAAGTTCAAAATTGCACGAAACGTGAAAAACTTGTCTATGCATAGAATTGAGCATTCCTAAGGCATCAAAATAGACCGTTATACTCTATTTTGTGTTCCTAGAAGACTTAACTTGCTAGTTTAGCTTTTGGACAACGTTTCGTTAGGTAAAGAAGCCAATAGACCAAGTTAAGTTTAAAATTGCACTAAACGTGAAAAACTTGTCCATGCATAGAATTGAGCATTCCTAAGGCATCAAAATGGACCATTATACTCTATTTAGTGTTCTCCGAAGTCTTAACTTGCTAGTTTAGCTTTTGGACATCGTTTCGTTAGGTAAAGAAGCCAATAGACCAAGTTAAGTTCAAAATTGCGCAAAACGTGAAAAACTTGTCTATGCATAGAATTGAGCATTCCTAAGGATTCAAAATAGACCGTTATACGCTATTTAGTGTTCTTAGAAGTCTTAACTTGCTAGTTTAGCTTTTGGGCAACGTTTCGTTAGGTAAAGAAGCCAATAGACCAAGTTAAGTTCAAAATTGCACGAAAAGTGAAAAACTTGTCTATGCATAGAATTGAGCATTCTTAAGGCGTCAAATTGGACCGTTATACTCTATTTAGTGTTCTTAGAAGTCTTAACTTACTAGTTTACCCTTTGGACAATGTTTCGTTAGGTAAAGAAGCCAATAGGCCAAGTTAAGTTCAAAATTGCACGAAACGTTAAAAACTTGTCTATGCATAAAATTGAGCATTCCTAAGGCATCAAAATGGACCGTTATACTCTATTTAGTGTTCTTAGAAGTCTTAACATGCTAGTTTAGCTTTTGGACATCGTTTCGTTAGGTAAAGAAACCAATAGACCATGTTAAGTTCAAAATTGCACGAAACGTGAAAAACTTGTCGATGCATGGAATTGATCATTCCTAAGGCATCAAAATAGACCGTTATACTCTATTTAGTGTTCTTTGAAGTCTTAACATGGTAGTTTAGCTTTTGGAAAACGTTTCGTTAGGTAAAGAAGCCAATAGACCAAGTTAAGTTCAAAATTGCACGAAACGTGAAAAACTTGTCCATGCATAGATTTGAGCATTCCTAAGGCACCAAAATAGACCGTTATACTATATTTAGTGTTCTTAGAAGACTTAACTATCTAGTTTAGCTTTTGGACAACGTTTCGTTAGGTAAAGAAGCCAATAGACCAAGTTAAGTTCAAAATTGCACTAAACGTGAAAAACTTGTCCATGCATAGAATTGAGCATTCCTAAGGCATCAAAATGGACCATTATACTCTATTTAGTGTTCTCCGAAGTCTTAACTTGCTAGTTTAGCTTTTGGACATCGTTTCGCTAGGTAAAGAAGCCAATAGACCATGTTAAGTTCAAAATTGCACGAAACGTGAAAAACTTGTCTATGCATAGAATTGAGCATTCCTAAGGCATCAAAATAGACCGTTATACGCTATTTAGTGTTCTTAGAAGTCTTAACATGCTAGTTTAGCTTTTGGACATCGTTTCGTTAGGTAAAGAAACCAATAGACCATGTTAAGTTCAAAATTGCACGAAACGTGAAAAACTTGTCGATGCATGGAATTGATCATTCCTAAGGCATCAAAATAGACCGTTATACTCTATTTAGTGTTCTTTGAAGTCTTAACATGGTAGTTTAGCTTTTGGAAAACGTTTCGTTAGGTAAAGAAGCCAATAGACCAAGTTATGTTCAAAATTGCACGAAACGTGAAAAACTTGTCCATGCATAGATTTGAGCATTCCTAAGGCACCAAAATAGACCGTTATACTATATTTAGTGTTCTTAGAAGACTTAACTATCTAGTTTAGCTTTTGGACAACGTTTCGTTAGGTAAAGAAGCCAATAGACCAAGTTAAGTTCAAAATTGCACTAAACGTGAAAAACTTGTCCATGCATAGAATTGAGCATTCCTAAGGCATCAAAATGGACCATTATACTCTATTTAGTGTTCTCCGAAGTCTTAACTTGCTAGTTTAGCTTTTGGACATCGTTTCGTTAGGTAAAGAAGCCAATAGACCATGTTAAGTTCGAAATTGCACGAAACGTGAAAAACTTGTCTATGCATAGAATTGAGCATTCCTAAGGCATCAAAATGGACCGTTATACTCTATTTAGTGTTCTTAGAAGTCTTAACATGCTAGTTTAGCATTTGGACATCGTTTCGTTAGGTAAAGAAACCAATAGACCATGTTAAGTTCAAAATTGCACGAAACGTGAAAAACTTGTCGATGCATGGAATTGATCATTCCTAAGGCATCAAAATAGACCATTATACTCTATTTAGTGTTCTCCGAAGTCTTAACTTGCTATTTTAGCTTTTGGACATCGTTTCGTTAGGTAAAGATGCCAGTAGACCAAGTTCAGTTCAAAATTGCGCGAAACGTAAAAAACTTGTCTATGCATAGAATTGAGCATTCCTAGGGCATCAAAATGGACCGTTATACTCTATTTAGTGTTCTTCGAAGTCTTAACTTGTTAGTTTAGCTTTTGGACATCGTTTCGTTAGGTAAAGAAGCCAATAGACCAAGTTAAGTTCGAAATTGCACGAAACGTGAAAAACTTGTCCATGCATAGAATTGAGCATTGCTACGCATCAAAATAGACCGTTATACGCTATTTAGTGTTCTTAGAAGTCTTAACATGCTAGTTTAGCTTTTGGACATCGTTTCGTTAGGTAAAGAAACCAATAGACCATGTTAAGTTCAAAATTGCACGAAACGTGAAAAACTTGTCGATGCATGGAATTGATCATTCCTAAGGCATCAAAATAGACCGTTATACTCTATTTAGTGTTCTTTGAAGTCTTAACATGGTAGTTTAGCTTTTGGACAACGTTTCGTTAGGTAAAGAAGCCAATAGACCAAGTTAAGTTCAAAATTGCACAAAGCATGAAAAACTTGTCCATGCATAGAATTGAGCATTCCTAAGGCATCAAAATAGACCGTTATACTCTATTTAGTGTTCTTGGAAGACTTAACTTTCTAGTTTAGCTTTTGGACAACGTTTCGTTAGGTAAAGAAGCCAATAGACCAAGTTAAGTTCAAAATTGCACTAAACGTGAAAAACTTGTCCATGCATAGAATTGAGCATTCCTAAGGCATCAAAATAGACCTTTATAGTCTATTTAGTGTTCTTAGAAGACTTAACTTGCTAGTTTAGCTTTTAGACAACGTTTCGTTAGTAAAGAAGCCAATAGACCAAGTTAAGTTCAAAATTGCACGAAACGTGAAAAACTTGTCCATGCATAGAATTGAGCATTCCTAAGGCATCAAAATAGACCGTTATACTCTATTTAGTGTTCTTAGAAGACTTAACTTTCTAGTTTAGCTTTTGGACAACGTTTCGTTAGGTAAAGAAGCCAATAGACCAAGTTAAGTTCAAAATTGCACTAAACGTGAAAAACTTGTCCATGCATAGAATTGAGCATTCTTAAGGCATCAAAATGGACCATTATACTCTATTTAGTGTTCTCCGAAGTCTTAACTTGCTAGTTTAGCTTTTGGACATCGTTTCGTTAGGTAAAGAAGCCAATAGACCATGTTAAGTTCAAAATTGCACTAAACGTGAAAAACTTGTCTATGCATAGAATTGAGCATTCCTAAGGCATCAAAATAGACCGTTATACGCTATTTAGTGTTCTTAGAAGTCTTAACTTGCTATTTTAGCTTTTGGGAAACGTTTCGTTAGGTAAAGAAGCCAATAGACTAAGTTAAGTTCAAAATTGCACGAAAAGTAAAAAACTTGTCTATGCATAGAATTGAGCATTCTTAAGGCATCAAATTGGACCGTTATAATCTATTTAGTGTTCTTAGAAGTCTTAACTTGCTAGTTTACCCTTTGGACAACGTTTCGTTAGGTAAAGAAGCCAATAGACCAAGTTAAGTTCAAAATTGCACTAAACGTGAAAAACTTGTCCATGCATAGAATTGAGCATTCCTAAGGCATTAAAATGGACCATTATACTCTATTTAGTGTTCTCCGAAGTCTTAACTTGCTAGTTTAGCTTTTGGACATCGTTTCGTTAGGTAAAGAAGCTAGTAGACCAAGTTAAGTTCAAAATTGCGCGAAACGTGAAAAACTTGTCTATGCATAGAATTGAGCATTCCTAAGGCATCAAAATGGACCGTTATACTCTATTTAGTGTTCTTCGAAGTCTTAACTTGCTAGTTTAGCTTTTGGACATCGTTTTGTTAGGTAAAGAAGCCAATAGACCAAGGTAAGTTCAAAATTGCACGAATCGTGAAAAACTTGTCCATGCATAGAATTGAGCATTGCTACGTATCAAAATAGACCGTTATACTCTATTTAGTGTTCTTAGAAGACTTAACTTGCTAGTTTAGCTTTTGGACAACATTTCGTTAGGTAAAGGAGCCAATAGACCAAGTTAAGTTCAAAATTACACGAAACATGAAAAACTTGTCCATGCCTAGAATTGAGCATTCCTAAGGCATCAAAATAGACCGTTATACTCTATTTAGTGTACTTTGAAGTATTAACATGCTAGTTTAGCTTTTGGACAACGTTTCATTAGGTAAAGAAGCCAATAGACCAAGTTAAGTTCAAAATTGCACTAAACGTGAAAAACTTGTCTATGCATAGAATTGAGCATTCCTAAGGCATCAAAATGGACCATTATACTCTATTTAGTGTTCTCCGAAGTCTTAACTTGCTAGTTTAGCTTTTGGGCAACGTTTCGTTAGGTAAAGAAGCCAATAGATCAAGTTAAGTTCAAAATTGCACGAAAAGTGAAAAACTTGTCTATTCATAGAATTGAGCATTCTTAAGGCGTCAAATTGGACCGTTATACTCTATTTAGTGTTCTTAGAAGTCTTAACTTGCTAGTTTACCCTTTGGACAATGTTTCGTTCTTTAAAGAAGCCAATAGGCCAAGTTAAGTTCAAAATTGCACGAAACGTGAAAAACTTGTCTATGCATAAAATTGAGCATTCCTAAGGCATCAAAATGGACCGTTATACTCTATTTAGTGTTCTTAGAAGTCATAACATGCTAGTTTAGCTTTTGGACATCGTTTCGTTAGGTAAAGAAGCCAATAGACCATGTTAAATTCAAAATTGCACGAAACGTGAAAAACTTGTCGATGCATGGAATTGAGCATTCCTAAGGCATCAAAATAGACCGTTATACTCTATTTAGTGTTCTTTGAAGTCTTAACATGCTAGTTTAGCTTTTGGACAACGTTTCGTTAGGTAAAGAAGCCAATAGACTAAGTTAAGTTCAAAATTGCACGAAACGTGAAAAACTTGTCCATGCATAGAATTGAGCATTCCTAAGGCATCAAAATAGACCGTTATACTCTATTTAGTGTTCTTAGAAGACCTAGCTTTGTAGTTTAGCTTTTGGACAACGTTTCGTTAGGTAAAGAAGCCAATAGACCAAGTTAAGTTCAAAATTGCACTAAACGTGAAAAACTTGTCCATGCATAGAATTGAGCATTCCTAAGGCATCAAAATAACCGTTATAGTCTATTTAGTGTTCTTAGAAGACTTAACTTGCTAGTTTAGCATTTGGACAACGTTTCGTTAGGTAAAGAAGCCAATAGACCAAGTTAAGTTCAAAATTGCACGAAACGTGAAAAACTTGTCTATTCATAGAATTGAGCATTCTTAAGGCGTCAAATTGGACCGTTATACTCTATTTAGTGTTCTTAGAAGTCTTAACTTGCTAGTTTACCCTTTGGACAATGTTTCGTTCTGTAAAGAAGCCAATAGGCCAAGTTAAGTTCAAAATTGCACGAAACGTGAAAAACTTGTCTATGCATAAAATTGAGCATTCCTAAGGCATCAAAATGGACCGTTATACTCTATTTAGTGTTCTTAGAAGTCATAACATGCTAGTTTAGCTTTTGGACATCGTTTCGTTAGGTAAAGAAGCCAATAGACCATGTTAAGTTCAAAATTGCACGAAACGTGAAAAACTTGTCGATGCATGGAATTGAGCATTCCTAAGGCATCAAAATAGACCGTTATAGTCTAATTAGTGTTCTTAGAAGACTTAACTTGCTAGTTTAGCTTTTGGACAATGTTTCGTTAGGTAAAGAAGCCAATACACCAAGTTAAGTTCAAAATTGCACGAAACGTGAAATACTTGTCCATGCATAGAATTGAGCATTCCTAAGGCATCAAAATAGACCGTTATACTCTATTTAGTGTTCTTAGAAGACTTAACTTGCTAGTTTAGCTTTTGGACAACGTTTCGTTAGGTAAAGAAGCCAATAGACCAAGTTAAGTTCAAAATTGCACTAAACGTGAAAAACTTGTCCATGCATAGAATTGAGCATTCCTAAGGCATCAAAATGGACCATTATACTCTATTTAGTGTTCTCCGAAGTCTTAACTTGCTAGTTTAGCTTTTGGACATCGTTTCGTTAGGTAAAGAAGCGAATAGACCAAGTTAAGTTCAAAATTGCGCGAAACGTGAAAAATTTGTCTATGCATAGAATTAAGCATTCCTAAGGCATCAAAATAGACCGTTATACACTATTTAGTGTTCTTAGAAGTCTTAACTTGCTAGGTTAGCTTTTGGGCAACGTTTCGTTAGGTAAAGAAGCCAATCGACCAAGTTAAGTTAAAAATTGTACGAAAAGTGAAAAACTTGTCTATGCATAGAATTGAGCATTCTTAAGGCATCAAATTGGACCGTTATACTCTATTTAGTGTTCTTAGAAGTCTTAACTTGCTAGTTTAGCCTTTGGACAACGTTTCGTTAGGTAAAGAAACCAATAGGCCAAGTTAAGTTTAAAATTGCACGAAACGTGAAAAACTTGTCTATGCATAGAATTGAGCATTGGTAAGGCATCAAAATGGACCGTTATACCCTATTTAGTGTTCTTCGAAGTCTTAACTTGCTAGTTTAGCTTTTGGACATCGTTTCGTTAGGTAAAGAAGCCAATAGACCAAGTTAAGTTCAAAATTTCACGAAACGTGAAAAAGTTGGCCATGCATAGAATTGAGCATTCCTAAGGCCTCAAAATGGACCATTATACTCTATTTAGTATTCTTCGAAGTCTTAACTTGCTAGTTTAGCTTTTGGGCATCGTTTCGTTAGGTAAAGAAGCCAATAGACCATGTTAAGTTCAAAATTGCACGAAACGTGAAAAACTTGTCTATGCATAGAATTCAGCATTCCTAAGGCATCAAAATGGACCGCTATGCTCTATTTAGTGTTCTTCGAAGTCTTAACTTGCTAGTTTAGCTTTTGGATATCGTTACGTTAGGTAAAGAAGCCAATAGAACAAGTTAAGTTCAAAATTGCACGAAACGTGAAAAACTTGTCTATGCATAGAATTGAGCATTCCTAAGGCATCAAAATAGACCGTTATACTCTATTTAGTGTTCTTAGCAGACTTAACTTGCTAGTTTAGCATTTGGACAACGTTTCGTTAGGTAAAAAAGCCAATAGACCAAGTTAAGTTTAAAATTGCACTAAACGTGAAAAACTTGTCCATGCATAGAATTGAGCATTCCTAAGGCATCAAAATGGACCATTATACTCTATTTAGTGTTCTCCGAAGTCTTAACTTGCTAGTTTAGCTTTTGGACATCGTTTCGTTAGGTAAAGAAGCCAATAGACCAAGTTAAGTTCAAAATTGTGCGAAACGTGAAAAACTTGTCTATGCATAGAATTGAGCATTCCTAAGGATTCAAAATAGACCGTTATACGCTATTTAGTGTTCTTTGAAGTCTTAACTTGCTGGTTTAGCTTTTGGGCAACGTTTCGTTAGGTAAAGAAGCCAATAGACCAAGTTAAGTTCAAAATTGCACGAAAAGTGAAAAACTTGTCTATGCATAGAATTGAGCATTTCTAAGGATTCAAAATAGACCGTTATACGCTATTTAGTGTTCTTTGAAGTCTTAACTTGCTGGTTTAGCTTTTGGGCAACGTTTCGTTAGGTAAAGAAGCCAATAGACCAAGTTAAGTTCAAAATTGCATGAAAAGTGAAAAACTTGTCTATGCATAGAATTGAGCATTCTTAAGGCGTCAAATTGGACCGTTATACTCTATTTAGTGTTCTTAGAAGTCCTAACTTGCTAGTTTACCCTTTGGACAATGTTTCGTTAGGTAAAGAAGCCAATAGGCCAAGTTAAGTTCAAAATTGCACGAAACGTGAAAAACTAGTCTATGCATAAAATTGAGCATTCCTAAGGCATCAAAATGGACCGTTATACTCTATTTAGTGTTCTTAGAAGTCTTAACATGCTAGTTTAGCTTTTGGACATCGTTTCGTTAGGTAAAGAAGCCAATAGACCATGTTAAGTTCAAAATTGCACTAAACGTGAAAAACTTGTCCATGCATAGAATTGAGCATTCCTAAGGCATCAAAATGGACCATTATACTCTATTTAGTGTTCTCCGAAGTCTTAACTTGCGAGTTTAGCTTTTGGACATCGTTTCGTTAGGTAAAGAAGCGAATAGACCAAGTTAAGTTCAAAATTGCGCGAAACGTGAAAAATTTGTCTATGCATAGAATTGAGCATTCCTAAGGCATCAAAATGGACCGTTATACTCTATTTAGTTTTCTTCGAAGTCTTAACTTGCTAGTTTAGCTTTTGGACATCGTTTCGTTAGCTAAAGAAGCCAATAGACCAAGTTAATTTCAAAATTACACGAAACGTGAAAAACTTATCCATGCATAGAATTGAGCATTCCTAAGGCATCAAAATAGACCGTTATAGTCTAATTAGTGTTCTTAGAAGACTTAACTTGCTAGTTTAGCCTTTGGACAACGTTTCGTTAGGTAAAGAAGCCAATACACCAAGTTAAGTTCAAAATTGCACGAAACGTGAAAACTTGTCCATGCATAGAATTGAGCATTCCTAAGGCATCAAAATAGACCTTTATACTCTATTTAGTGTTCTTAGAAGACTTAACTTGCTAGTTTAGCTTTTGGACAACGTTTCGTTAGGTAAAGAAGCCAATAGACCAAGTTAAGTTCAAAATTGCACTAAACGTGAAAAACTTGTCCATGCATAGAATTGAGCATTCCTAAGGCATCAAAATGGACCATTATACTCTATTTAGTGTTCTCCGAAGTCTTAACTTGCTAGTTTAGCTTTTGGACATCGTTTCGTCAGGTAAAGAAGCCAGTAGACCAAGTTAAGTTCAAAATTGCGCGAAACGTGAAAAACTTGTCTATGCATAGAATTGAGCATTCCTAAGGCATCAAAATGGACCGTTATACTCTATTTAGTGTTCTTCGAAGTCTTAACTTGCTAGTTTAGCTTTTGGACATCGTTTCGTTAGGTAAAGAAGCCAATAGACCAAGTTAAGTTCAAAATTGCACGAAACGTGAAAAACTTGTCTATGCATAGAATTGAGCATTCCTAAGGCATCAAAATAGACCGTTATACACTATTTAGTGTTCTTAGAAGTCTTAACTTGCTAGGTTAGCTTTTGGGCAACGTTTCGTTAGGTAAAGAAGCCAATAGACCAAGTTAAGTTAAAAATTGTACGAAAAGTGAAAAACTTGTCTATGTATAGAATTGAGCATTCTTAAGGCATCAAATTGGACCGTTATACTCTATTTAGTGTTCTTAGAAGTCTTAACTTGCTAGTTTAGCCTTTGGACAACGTTTCGTTAGGTAAAGAAGCCAATAGGCCAAGTTAAGTTCAAAATTGCACGAAACGTGAAAAACTTGTCTATGCATAGAATTGAGCATTGGTAAGGCATCAAAATGGACCGTTATACTCTATTTAGTGTTCTTCGAAGTCTTAACTTGCTAGTTTAGCTTTTGGACATCGTTTCGTTAGGTAAAGAAGCCAATAGACCAAGTTAAGTTCAAAATTACACGAAACGTGAAAAACTTGGCCATGCATAGAATTGAGCATTCCTAAGGCATCAAAATGGACCATTATACTCTATTTAGTGTTCTTCGAAGTCTTAACTTGCTAGTTTAGCTTTTGGGCATCGTTTCGTTAGGTAAAGAAGCCAATAGACCATGTTAAGTTCAAAATTGCACGAAACGTGAAAAACTTGTCTATGCATAGAATTCAGCATTCCTAAGGCATCAAAATGGACCGCTATACTCTATTTAGTGTTCTTCGAAGTCTTAACTTGCTAGTTTAGCTTTTCGATATCGTTACGTTAGGTAAAGAAGCCAATAGAACAAGTTAAGTTTAAAATTGCACGAAACGTGAAAAACTTGTCTATGCATAGAATTCAGCATTCCTAAGGCATCAAAATGGACCATTATACTCTATTTAGTGTTCTTCGAAGTCTTAACTTGCTAGTTTAGCTTTTGGACATCGTTTCGTTAGGTAAAGAAGCCAATAGACCAAGTTAAGTTCAAAATTGCACGAAACGTGAAAAACTTGTCTATGCATAGAATTGAGCATTCCTAAGGCATCAAAATAGACCGTTATACTCTATTTAGTGTTCTTTGAAGACTTAACTTGCTAGTTTAGCTTTTGGACAACTTTTCGTTAGGTAAAGAAGCCAATAGACCAAGTTAAGTTTAAAATTGCACTAAACGTGAAAAACTTGTCCATGCATAGAATTGAGCATTCCTAAGGCATCAAAATGGACCATTATACTCTATTTAGTGTTCTCCGAAGTCTTAACTTGCTAGTTTAGCTTTTGGACATCGTTTCGTTAGGTAAAGAAGCCAATAGACCAAGTTAAGTTCAAAATTGTGCGAAACGTGAAAAACTTGTCTTTGCATAGAATTGAGCATTCCTAAGGATTCAAAATAGACCGTTATACGTTATTTAGTGTTCTTAGAAGTCTTAACTTGCTAGTTTAGCTTTTGGGCAACGTTTCGTTAGGTAAAGAAGCCAATAGACCAAGTTAAGTTCAAAATTGCACGAAAAGTGAAAAACTTGTCTATGCATAGAATTGAGCATTCTAAGGCGTCAAATTGGACCGTTATACTCTATTTAGTGTTCTTAGAAGTCTTAACTTGCTAGTTTACCCTTTGGACAATGTTTCGTTAGGTAAAGAAGCCAATAGGCCAAGTTAAGTTCAAAATTGCACGAAACGTGAAAAACTTGTCTATGCATAAAATTGAGCATTCCTAAGGCATCAAAATGGACCGTTATACTCTATTTAGTGTTCTTAGAAGTCTTAACATGCTAGTTTAGCTTTTGGACATCATTTCGTTAGGTAAAGAAGCCAATAGACCATGTTAAGTTCAAAATTGCACGAAACGTGAAAAACTTGTCGATGCATGGAATTGAGCATTCCTAAGGCATCAAAATGGACCGTTATACTCTATTTAGTGTTCTTTGAAGTCTTAACATGCTAGTTTAGCTTTTGGACAACGTTTCGTTAGGTAAAGAAGCCAATAGACCAAGTTAAGTTCAAAATTGCACGAAACGTGAAAAACTTGTCCATGGATAGAATTGAGCATTCCTAAGGCATCAAAATAGACCGTTATACTCTATTTAGTGTTCTTAGAAGACTTAACATGCTAGTTTAGCTTTTGGACAACGTTTCGTAAGGTAAAGAAGCCAATAGACCAAGTTAAGTTCAAAATTGCACGAAACGTGAAAAACTTGTCTATGCATAGAAATGAGCATTCCTAAGGCATCAAAATGGACCGTTAAACTCTATTTAGTGTTCTTAGAAGTCTTCACAGGCTAGTTTAGCTTTTGGACAACGTTTCGTTAGGTAAAGAAGCCAATAGGCCAAGTTAAGTTCAAAATTGCACGAAACGTGAAAAACTTGTCTATGCATAGAATTGAGCATTGGTAAGGCATCAAAATGGACCGTTATACTCTATTTAGTGTTCTTAGAAGACTTAACTTGCTAGTTTAGCTTTTGGACAACGTTTCGTTAGGTAAAGAAGCCAATACACCAAGTTAAGTTCAAAATTGCACGAAACGTGAAAAACTTGTCCATGCATAGAATTGAGCATTCCTAAGGCATCAAAATAGACCGTTATACTCTATTTAGTGTTCTTTGAAGACTTAACTTGCTAGTTTAGCTTTTGGACAACGTTTCGTTAGGTAAAGAAGCCAATAGACCAAGTTAAGTTCAAAATTGCACTAAACGTGAAAAACTTGTCCATGCATAGAATTGAGCATTCCTAAGGCATCAAAATGGACCATTATACTCTATTTAGTGTTCTCCGAAGTCTTAACTTGCTAGTTTAGCTTTTGGACATCGTTTCGTCAGGTAAAGAAGCCAGTAGACCAAGTTAAGTTCAAAATTACGCGAAACGTGAAAAACTTGTCTATGCATAGAATTGAGCATTCCTAAGGCATCAAAATGGACCGTTATACTCTATTTAGTGTTCTTCGAAGTCTTAACTTGCTAGTTTAGCTTTTGGACATCGTTTCGTTAGGTAAAGAAGCCAATAGACCAAGTTAAGTTCAAAATTGCACGAAACGTGAAAAACTTGTCTATGCATAGAATTGAGCATTCCTAAGGCATCAAAATAGGACCGTTATACACTATTTAGTGTTCTTAGAAGTCTTAACTTGCTAGGTTAGCTTTTGGGACAACGTTTCGTTAGGTAAAGAAGCCAATAGACCAAGTTAAGTTAAAAATTGTACGAAAGGTGAAAAACTTGTCTATGCATAGAATTGAGCATTCCTAAGGCATCAAATTGGACCGTTATACTCTATTTAGTGTTCTTAGAAGTCTTAACTTGCTAGTTTAGCCTTTTGGACAACGTTTCGTTAGGTAAAGAAGCCAATAGGACCAAGTTAAGTTCAAAATTGCACGAAACGTGAAAAACTTGTCTATGCATAGAATTGAGCATTGGTAAGGCATCAAAATGGACCGTTATACTCTATTTAGTGTTCTTCGAAGTCTTAACTTGCTAGTTTAGCTTTTGGACATCGTTTCGTTAGGTAAAGAAGCCAATAGACCAAGTTAAGTTCAAAATTACACGAAACGTGAAAAACTTGGCCATGCATAGAATTGAGCATTCCTAAGGCATCAAAATGGACCATTATACTCTATTTAGTGTTCTTCGAAGTCTTAACTTGCTAGTTTAGCTTTTGGGCATCGTTTCGTTAGGTAAAGAAGCCAATAGACCATGTTAAGTTCAAAATTGCACGAAACGTGAAAAACTTGTCTATGCATAGAATTCAGCATTCCTAAGGAATCAAAATGGACCGCTATACTCTATTTAGTGTTCTTCGAAGTCTTAACTTGCTAGTTTAGCTTTTGGATATCGTTACGTTAGGTAAAGAAGCCAATAGAACAAGTTAAGTTTAAAATTGCACGAAACGTGAAAAACTTGTCTATGCATAGAATTCAGCATTCCTAAGGCATCAAAATGGACCATTATACTCTATTTAGTGTTCTTCGAAGTCTTAACTTGCTAGTTTAGCTTTTGGACATCGTTTCGTTAGGTAAAGAAGCCAATAGACCAAGTTAAGTTCAAATTGCACGAAACGTGAAAAACTTGTCTATGCATAGAATTGAGCATTCCTAAGGCATCAAAATAGACCGTTATACTCTATTTAGTGTTCTTAGAAGACTTAACTTGCTAGTTTAGCTTTTGGACAACGTTTCGTTAGGTAAAGAAGGCAATAGACCAAGTTAAGTTTAAAATTGCACTAAACGTGAAAAACTTGTCCATGCATAGAATTGAGCATTCCTAAGGCATCAAAATGGACCATTATACTCTATTTAGTGTTCTCCGAAGTCTTAACTTGCTAGTTTAGCTTTTGGACATCGTTTCGTTAGGTAAAGAAGCCAATAGACCAAGTTAAGTTCAAAATTGTGCGAAACGTGAAAAACTTGTCTTTGCATAGAATTGAGCATTCCTAAGGATTCAAAATAGACCGTTATACGTTATTTAGTGTTCTTAGAAGTCTTAACTTGCTAGTTTAGCTTTTGGGCAACGTTTCGTTAGGTAAAGAAGCCAATAGACCAAGTTAAGTTCAAAATTGCACGAAAAGTGAAAAACTTGTCTATGCATAGAATTGAGCATTCTTCAGGCGTCAAATTGGACCGTTATACTCTATTTAGTGTTCTTAGAAGTCTTAACTTGCTAGTTTACCCTTTGGACAATGTTTCGTTAGGTAAAGAAGCCAATAGGCCAAGTTAAGTTCAAAATTGCACGAAACGTGAAAAACTTGTCTATGCATAAAATTGAGCATTCCTAAGGCATCAAAATGGACCGTTATACTCTATTTAGTGTTCTTAGAAGTCTTAACATGCTAGTTTAGCTTTTGGACATCATTTCGTTAGGTAAAGAAGCCAATAGACCATGTTAAGTTCAAAATTGCACGAAACGTGAAAAACTTGTCGATGCATGGAATTGAGCATTCCTAAGGCATCAAAATGGACCGTTATACTCTATTTAGTGTTCTTTGAAGTCTTAACATGCTAGTTTAGCTTTTGGACAACGTTTCGTTAGGTAAAGAAGCCAATAGACCAAGTTAAGTTCAAAATTGCACGAAACGTGAAAAACTTGTCCATGGATAGAATTCAGCATTCCTAAGGCATCAAAATAGACCGTTATACTCTATTTAGTGTTCTTAGAAGACTTAACTTTCTAGTTTAGCTTTTGGACAACGTTTCGTTAGGTAAAGAAGCCAATAGACCAAGTTAAGTTCAAAATTGCACTAAACGTGAAAAACTTGTCCATGCATAGAATTGAGCATTCCTAAGGCATCAAAATGGACCATTATACTCTATTTAGTGTTCTCCGAAGTCTTAACTTGCTAGTTTAGCTTTTGGACATCGTTTCGTTAGGTAAAGAAGCCAATAGACCATGTTAAGTTCAAAATTGCACGAAACGTGAAAAACTTGTCTATGCATAGAATTGAGCATTCCTAAGGCATCAAAATAGACCGTTATACGCTATTTAGTGTTCTTAGAAGTCTTAACTTGCTAGTTTAGCTTTTGGGCAACGTTTCGTTAGGTAAAGAAGCCAATAGACTAAGTTAAGTTCAAAATTGCACGAAAAGTGAAAAACTTGTCTATGCATAGAATTGAGCATTCTTAAGGCATCAAATTGGACCGTTATAATCTATTTAGTGTTCTTAGAAGTCTTAACTTGCTAGTTTAGCCTTTGGACAACGTTTTGTTAGGTAAAGAAGCCAATAGGCCAAGTTAAGTTTAAAATTGCACGAAACGTGAAAAACTTGTCTATGCATAGAATTGAGTATTCCTAAGGCATCAAAATGGACCGTTATACTCTATTTAGTTTTCTTCGAAGTCTTAACTTGCTAGTTTAGCTTTTGGACATCGTTTCGTTAGGTAAAGAAGCCAATAGACCAAGTTAAGTTCAAAATTGCACGAAACGTGAAAAACTTATCCATGCATAGATTTGAGCATTCCTAAGGCATCAAAATAGACCGTTATACTCTATTTAGTGTTCTTAGAAGACTTAACTTGCTAGTTTAGCTTTTGGACAACGTTTCGTTAGGTAAGGAAGCCAATAGACCAAGTTAAGTTCAAAATTGCACGAAACGTGAAAAACTTGTCCATGCATAGAATTGAGCATTCCTACGGCATCAAAATAGAGCGTTATACTCGATTTAGTGTTCTTAGAAGACTTAACTTGCTAGTTTAGCTTTTGGACAACGTTTCGTTAGGTAAAGAAGCCAATAGACCAAGTTAAGTTCAAAATTGCACGAAACATGAAAAACTTGTCCATGCATAGAATTGAGCATTCCTAAGGCATCAAAATAGACCGTTATACTCTATTTAGTGTTCTTAGAAGACTTAACTTGCTAGTTTAGCTTTTGGGCAAAGTTTCGTTAGGTAAAGAAGCCAATAGACCAAGTTAAGTTCAAAATTGCACCAAACGTGAAAAACTTGTCCACGCATAGAATTGAGCATTCCTAAGGCATCAAAATGGACCATTATACTCTATTTAGTGTTCTCCGAAGTCTTAACTTGCTAGTTTAGCTTTTGGACATCGTTTCGTTAGGTAAAGAAGCCAATAGACCATGTTAAGTTCAAAATTGCACGAAACGTGAAAAACTTGTCTGTGCATAGAATTGAGCATTCCTAAGGCATCAAAATAGACCGTTATCTGCTATTTAGTGTTCTTAGAAGTCTTAACTTGATAGTTTAGCTTTTGGGCAACGTTTCGTTAGGTAAAGAAGCCAATAGACGAAGTTAAGTTCAAAATTGCACGAAAAGTAAAAAACTTGTCTATGCATAGAATTGAGCATTCTTAAGGCATCAAATTGGACCGTTATAATCTATTTAGTGTTCTTAGAAGTCTTAACTTGCTAGTTTACCCTTTGGACAACGTTTCGTTAGGTAAAGAAGCCAATAGACCAAGTTAAGTTTAAAATTGCACTAAACGTGAAAAACTTGTCCATGCATAGAATTGAGCATTCCTAAGGCATCAAAATGGACCATTATACTCTATTTAGTGTTCTCCGAAGTCTTAACTTGCTAGTTTAGCTTTTGGACATCGTTTCGTCAGGTAAAGAAGCCAGTAGACCAAGTTAAGTTAAAAATTGGGCGAAACGTGAAAAACTTGTCTATGCATAGAATTGAGCATTCCTAAGGCATCAAAATGGACCGTTATACTCTATTTAGTGTGCTTCGAAGTCTTAACTTGCTAGTTTAGCTTTTGGACATCGTTTCGTTAGGTAAAGAAGCCAATAGACCAAGTTAAGTTCAAAATTGCACGAAACGTGAAAAACTTATCCATGCATAGAATTGAGCATTCCTAACGCATCAAAATAGACCGTTATACTCTATTTAGTGTTCATGGAAGACTTAACTTGCTAGTTTAGCTTTTGGACAACGTTTCGTTAGGTAAAGGAGCCAATAGACCAAGTTAAGTTCAAAATTACACGAAACGTGAAAAACTTGTCCATGCATAGAATTGAGCATTCCTATGGCATCAAAATAGACCGTTATACTCAATTTAGTGTTCTTTGAAGTCTTAACATGCTAGTTTAGCTTTTGGACAACGTTTCATTAGGTAAAGAAGCCAATAGACCAAGTTAAGTTCAAAATTGCACTAAACGTGAAAAACTTGTCTATGCATAGAATTGAGCATTCCTAAGGCATCAAAATGGACCATTATACTCTATTTAGTGTTCTCCGAAGTCTTAACTTGCTAGTTTAGCTTTTGGACATCGTTTCGTTAGGTAAAGAAGCCAATAGACCATGTTAAGTTCAAAATTGCACGAAACGTGAAAAACTTGTCTGTGCATAGAATTGAGCATTCCTAAGGCATCAAAATAGACCGTTATACGCTATTTAGTGTTCTTAGAAGTCTTAACTTGATAGTTTAGCTTTTGGGCAACGTTTCGTTAGGTAAAGAAGCCAATAGACTAAGTTAAGTTCAAAATTGCACGAAAAGTAAAAAACTTGTCTATGCATAGAATTGAGCATTCTTAAGGCATCAAATTGGACCGTTATAATCTATTTAGTGTTCTTAGAAGTCTTAACTTGCTAGTTTACCCTTTGGACAACGTTTCGTTAGGTAAAGAAGCCAATAGACCAAGTTAAGTTCAAAATTGCACTAAACGTGAAAAACTTGTCCATGCATAGAATTGAGCATTCCTAAGGCATCAAAATGGACCATTATACTCTATTTAGTGTTCTCCGAAGTCTTAATTTGCTAGTTTAGCTTTTGGACATCGTTTCGTCAGGTAAAGAAGCCAGTAGACCAAGTTAAGTTAAAAATTGCGCGAAACGTGAAAAACTTGTCTATGCATAGAATTGAGCATTCCTAAGGCATCAAAATGGACCGTTATACTCTATTTAGTGTGCTTCGAAGTCTTAACTTGCTAGTTTAGCTTTTGGACATCGTTTCGTTAGGTAAAGAAGCCAATAGACCAAGTTAAGTTCAAAATTGCACGAAACGTGAAAAACTTATCCATGCATAGAATTGAGCATTCCTAACGCATCAAAATAGACCGTTATACTCTATTTAGTGTTCATAGAAGACTTAACTTGCTAGTTTAGCTTTTGGACAACGTTTCATTAGGTAAAGGAGCCAATAGACCAAGTTAAGTTCAAAATTACACGAAACGTGAAAAACTTGTCCATGCATAGAATTGAGCATTCCTAAGGCATCAAAATAGACCGTTATACTCTATTTAGTGTTCTTTGAAGTCTTAACATGCTAGTTTAGCTTTTGGACAACGTTTCATTAGGTAAAGAAGCCAATAGACCAAGTTAAGTTCAAAATTGCACTAAACGTGAAAAACTTGTCTATGCATAGAATTGAGCATTCCTAAGGCATCAAAATGGACCATTATACTCTATTTAGTGTTCTCCGAAGTCTTAGCTTGCTAGTTTAGCTTTTTGGACATCGTTTCGTTAGGTAAAGAAGCCAATAGACCAAGTTAAGTTCAAAATTGCGCGAAACGTGAAAAACTTGTCTATGCATAGAATTGAGCATTCCTAAGGCATCAAAATAGACCGTTATACGCTATTTAGTGTTCTTAGAAGTCTTAACTTGCTAGTTTTGCTTTTGGGCAACGTTTCGTTAGGTAAAGAAGCCAATAGACCAAGTTAAGTTCAAAATTGCACGAAAAGTGAAAAACTTGTCTATGCATAGAATTGAGCATTCTTAAGGCGTCAAATTGGACGTTATACTCTATTTAGTGTTCTTAGAAGTTTTAACTTGCTAGTTTAGCCTTTGGACAACGTTTCGTTAGGTAAAGAAGCCAATAGGCCAAGTTAAGTTCAAAATTGCACGAAATGTGAAAAACTTGTCTATGCATAGAATTGAGCATTCCTAAGGCATCAAAATGGACCGTTATACTCTATTTAGTGTTCTTCGAAGTCTTAACTTGCTAGTTTAGCTTTTGGACATCGTTTCGTTAGGTAAAGAAGCCAATAGACCAAGTTAAGTTCAAAATTACACCAAACGTGAAAAACATGTCCATGCATAGAATTGAGCATTCTTAAGGCATCAAAATAGACCGTTATACTCTATTTAGTGTTTTTTGAAGTCTTAACATGCTAGTTTAGCTTTTGGACAACGTTTCGTTAGGTAAAAAAGCCAATAGACCAAGTTAAGTTCAAAATTGCACGAAACGTGAAAAACTTGTCTATGCATAGAATTGAGCATTCCTAAGGCATCAAAATGGACCATAATACTGTATTTAGTGTTCTCCAAAGTCTTAACTTGCTAGTTTAGCTTTTGAACATCGTTTCGTTAGGTAAAGAAGCCAATAGACCATGTTAAGTTCAAAATTGCACGAAACGTGAAAAACTTGTCGATGCGTAGAATTGAGCATTCCTAAGGCATCAAAATAGACCGTTATACTCTATTTAGTGTTCTTCGAAGTCTTAACTTGCTAGTTTAGCTTTTGGATATCGTTTCGTTAGGTAAAGAAGCCAATAGACCAAGTTAAGTTCAAAATTGCACGAAACATGAAAAACTTGTCTATGCATAGAATTGAGCATTCCTAAGGCATCAAAATAGACCGTTATACTCTACTTAGTGTTATTGGAAGACTTAACTTGCTAGTTTAGCTTTTGGACAACGTTTCGTTAGGTAAAGAAGCCAATAGACCAAGTTAAGTTCAAAATTGCACTAAACGTGAAAAACTTGTCCACGCATAGAATTGAGCATTCCTAAGGCATCAAAATGGACCATTATACTCTATTTAGTGTTCTCCGAAGTCTTAACTTGCTAGTTTAGCTTTTGGACATCGTTTCGTTAGGTAAAGAAGCCAATAGACCATGTTAAGTTCAAAATTGCACGAAACGTGAAAAACTTGTCTATGCTTAGAATTGAGCATTCCTAAGGCATCAAAATAGACCGTTATACGCTATTTAGTGTTCTTAGAAGTCTTATCTTGCAAGTTTAGCTTTTGGGCAACGTTTCGTTAGGTAAAGAAGCCAATAGACTAAGTTAAGTTCAAAATTGCACGAAAAGTGAAAAACTTGTCTATGCATAGAATTGAGCATTCTTAAGGCATCAAATTGGACCGTTATAATCTATTTAGTGTTCTGAGAAGTCTTAACTTGCTAGTTTAGACTTTGGACAACGTTTTGTTAGGTAAAGAAGCCAATAGGCCAAGTTAAATTCAAAATTGCACGAAACGTGAAAAACTTGTCTATGCATAGAATTGAGTATTCCTAAGGCATCAAAATGGACCGTTATACTCTATTTAGTTTTCTTCGAAGTCTTAACTTGCTAGTTTAGCTTTTGGACATCGTTTCGTTAGGTAAAGAATCCAATAGACCAAGTTAACTTCAAAATTGCACGAACCGTGAAAAACTTATCCATGCATAGAATTGAGCATTCCTAACGCATCAAAATAGACCGTTATACTCTATTTAGTGTTCTTAGAAGACTTAACTTGCTAGTTTAGCTTTTGGACAACGTTTCGTTAGGTAAAGAAGCCAATAGACCAAGTTAAGTTCAAAATTGCACTAAACGTGAAAAACTTGTCCATGCATAGAATTGAGCATTCCTAAGGCATCAAAATGGACCATTATACTCTATTTAGTGTTCTCCGAAGTCTTAACTTGCTAGTTTAGCTTTTGGACATCGTTTCGTTAGGTAAAGAAGCTAATAGACCAAGTTAAGTTCAAAATTGCGTGAAACGTGAAAAACTTGTCGATGCATAGAATTGAGCATTACTAAGGCATAAAAATGGACCGTTATACTCTATTTAGTGTTCTTCGAAGTCTTAACTTGCTAGTTTAGCTTTTGGACATCGTTTCGTTAGGTAAAGAAGCCAATAGACCAAGTTAAGTTCAAAATTGCACGAACCGTGAAAAACTTATCCATGCATAGAATTGAGCATTCCTAACGCATCAAAATAGACCGTTATACTCTATTTAGTGTTCTTAGAAGACTTAACTTGCTAGTTTAGCTTTTGGACAACGTTTCGTTAGGTAAAGGAGCCAATAGACCAAGTTAAGTTCAAAATTACACGAAACGTGAAAAACTTTTCCATGCATAGAATTGAGCATTCCTAAGGCATCAAAATAGACCGTTATACTCTATTTAGTGTTCTTTGAAGTCTTAACATGCTAGTTTAGCTTTTGGACAACGTTTCATTAGGTAAAGAAGCCAATAGACCAAGTTAAGTTCAAAATTGCACGAAATGTGAAAAACTTGTCTATGCATAGAATTGAGCATTCCTAAGGCATCAAAATGGACCGTTATACTCTATTTAGTGTTCTTCGAAGTCTTAACTTGCTAGTTTAGCTTTTGGACATCGTTTCGTTAGGTAAAGAAGCCAATAGACCAAGTTAAGTTCAAAATTACACGAAACGTGAAAAACATGTCCATGCATAGAAATGAGCATTCTTAAGGCATGAAATTAGACCGTTATACTCTATTTAGTGTTTTTTGAAGTCTTAACATGCTAGTTTAGCTTTTGGACAACGTTTCGTTAGGTAAAAAAGCCAATAGACCAAGTTAAGTTCAAAATTGCACGAAACGTGAAAAACTTGTCTATGCATAGAATTGAGCATTCCTAAGGCATCAAAATGGACCATAATACTCTATTTAGTGTTCTCCGAAGTCTTAACTTGCTAGTTTAGCTTTTGGACATCGTTTCGTTAGGTAAAGAAGCCAATAGACCATGTTAACTTCAAAATTGCACGAAACGTGAAAAACTTGTCGATGCGTAGAATTGAGCATTCCTAAGGCATCAAAATAGACCGTTATACTCTATTTAGTGTTCTTCGAAGTCTTAACTTGCTAGCTTAGCTTTTGGACATCGTTTCGTTAGGTAAAGAAGCCAATAGACCAAGTTAAGTTCAAAATTACACGAAACGTGAAAAACTTATCCATGCATAGAATTGAGCATTCCTAAGGCATCAAAATAGACCGTTAGACTCTATTTAGTGTTCTTAGGAGACTTAACTTGTTAGTTTAGCTTTTGGACAACGTTTCGTTAGGTAAAGAAGCCAATAGACCAAGTTAAGTTCAAAATTGCACGAAACGTGAAAAACTTGTCCATGCATAGAATTGAGCATTCCTAAGGCATCAAAATAGACCGTTATACGCTATTTAGTTTTCTTAGAAGTCTTAACTTGCTAATTTAGCTTTTGGGCAACGTTTCGTTAGGTAAAGAAACCAATAGACTAAGTTAAGTTTAAAATTGCACGAAAAGTGAAAAACTTGTCTATGCATAGAATTGAGCATTCTTAAGGCATCAAATTGGACCTTTATAATCTATTTAGTGTTCTTAGAAGTCTTAACTTTCTAGTTTAGCCTTTGGACAACGTTTTGTTAGGTAAAGAAGCCAATAGGCCAAGTTAAGTTCAAAATTGCACGAAACGTGAAAAACTTGTCTATGCATAGAATTGAGTATTCCTAAGGCATCAAAATGGACCGTTATACTCTATTTAGTTTTCTTCGAAGTCTTAACTTGCTAGTTTAGCTTTTGGGCATCGTTTCGTTAGGTAAAGAAGCCAATAGACCAAGTTAAGTTCAAAATTGCACGAAACGTGAAAAACTTATCCATGAATAGAATTGAGCATTCCTAAGGCATCAAAATAGACCGTTATACTCTATTTAGTGTTCTTAGAAGACTTAACTTGCTAGTTTAGCTTTTGGACAACGTTTCGTTAGGTAAAGAAGCCAATAGACCAAGTTAAGTTCAAAATTGCACTAAACGTGAAAAACTTGTCCATGCATAGAATTGAGCATTCCTAAGGCATCAAAATGGACCATTATACTCTATTTAGTGTTCTCCGAAGTCTTAACTTGCTAGTTTAGCTTTTGGACATCGTTTCGTTAGGTAAAGAAGCCAATAGACCAAGTTAAGTTCAAAATTGCACGAACGTGAAAAACTTATCCATGCATAGAATTGAGCATTCCTAACGCATCAAAATAGACCGTTATACTCTACTTAGTGTTCTCAGAAGACTTAACTTGCTAGTTTAGCTTTTGGACAACGTTTCGTTAGGTAAATGAGCCAATGGACCAAGTTAAGTTCAAAATTACACGAAACGTGAAAAACTTGTCCATGCATAGAATTGAGCATTCCTAAGGCATCAAAATAGACCGTTATACTCTATTTAGTGTTCTTTGAAGTCTTAACATGCTAGTTTAGCTTTTGGACAACGTTTCATTAGGTAAAGAAGCCAATAGACCAAGTTAAGTTCAAAATTGCACGAAATGTGAAAAACTTGTCTATGCATAGAATTGAGCATTCCTAAGGCATCAAAATGGACCGTTATACTCTATTTAGTGTTCTTTGAAGTCTTAACTTGCTAGTTTAGCTTTTGGACATCGTTTCGTTAGGTAAAGAAGCCAATAGACCAAGTTAAGTTCAAAATTACACGAAACGTGAAAAACATGTCCATGCATAGAATTGAGCATTCTTAAGGCATCAAAATAGACCGTTATACTCTATTTAGTGTTTTATGAAGTCTTAACATGCTAGTTTAGCTTTTGGACAACGTTTCGTTAGGTAAAAAAGCCAATAGACCAAGTTAAGTTCAAAATTGCACGAAAAGTGAAAAACTTGTCTATGCATAGAATTGAGCATTCCTAAGGCATCAAAATGGACCATAATACTCTATTTAGTGTTCTCCGAAGTCTTAACTTGCTAGTTTAGCTTTTGGACATCGTTTCGTTAGGTAAAAAAGCCAATAGACCATGTTAAGTTCAAAATTGCACGAAACGTGAAAAACTTGTCGATGCGTAGAATTGAGCATTCCTAAGGCATCAAAATAGACCGTTGTACTCTATTTAGTGTTATTCGAAGTCTTAACTTGCTAGTTTAGCTTTTGGACATCGTTTCGTTAGGTAAAGAAGCCAATAGACCAAGTTAAGTTTAAAATTACACGAAACGTGAAAAACATGTCCATGCATAGAATTGAGCATTCTTATGGCATCAAAATAGACCGTTATACTCTATTTAGTGTTTTTTGAAGTCTTAACATGCTAGTTTAGCTTTTGGACAACGTTTCGTTAGGTAAAGAAGCCAATAGACCAAGTTAAGTTCAAAATTGCACTAAACGTGAAAAACTTGTCCATGCATAGAATTGAGCATTCCTAAGGCATCAAAATGGACCATTATACTCTATTTAGTGTTCTCCGAAGTCTTAACTTGCTAGTTTAGCTTTTGGACATCGTTTCGTTAGGTAAAGAAGCCAGTAGACCATGTTAAGTTCAAAATTGCACGAAACGTGAAAAACTTGTCTATGCATAGAATTGAGCATTCCTAAGGCATCAAAATAGACCGTTATACGCTATTTAGTGTTCTTAGAAGTCTTAACTTGCTAGTTTAGCTTTTGGGCAACGTTTCGTTAGGTAAAGAAGCCAATAGACTAAGTTAAGTTCAAAATTGCACGAAAAGTGAAAAATTTGTCTATGCATAGAATTGAGCATTCTTAAGGCATCAAATTGGACCGTTATAATCTATTTAGTGTTCTTAGAAGTCTTAACTTGCTAGTTTAGCCTTTGGACAACGTTTTGTTAGGTAAAGAAGCCAATAGGCCAAGTTAAGTTCAAAATTGCACGAAACGTGAAAAACTTGTCTATGCATAGAATTGAGTATTCCTAAGGCATCAAAATGGACCGTTATACTCTATTTAGTTTTCTTCGAAGTCTTAACTTGCTAGTTTAGCTTTTGGACATCGTTTCGTTAGGTAAAGAAGCGAATAGACCAAGTTAAGTTCAAAATTGCACGAAACGTGAAAAACTTATCCATTCATAGATTTGAGCATTCCTAAGGCATCAAAATAGACCGTTATGCTCTATTTAGTGTTCTTAGAAGACTTAACTTGCTAGTTTAGCTTTTGGACAACGTTTCGTTAGGTAAAGAAGCCAATAGACCAAGTTAAGTTCAAAATTGCACATAACGTGAAAAACTTGTCCATGCATAGAATTGAGCATTCCTAAGGCATCAAAATAGACCGTTATACTCTATTTAGTGTTCTAAAAAGACTTAACTTGCTAGTTTAGCTTTTGGACAACGTTTCGTTAGGTAAAGAAGCCAATAGACCAAGTTAAGTTCAAAATTGCACTAAACGTGAAAAACTTGTCCATGCATAGAATTGAGCATTCCTAAGGCATCAAAATGGACCATTATACTCTATTTAGTGTTCTCCGAAGTCTTAACTTGCTAGTTTAGCTTTTGGACATCGTTTCGTTAGATAAAGAAGCCAATAGACCAAGTTAAGTTCAAAATTGCACGAAAGGTGAAAAACTTGTCGATGCATAGAATTTGTTGAATATATGTTTGAGTGATTACAACGGCATGTTTTGATTGAACTTTAATCTATTGACTGTATTGAGAAACCTAGGTGCATATTTGATGATTAAACTAGTTCAATTGTGCTTATTTGATGATTTGATTACTGAACTAACGTGGACTAATTGCAAGAAACCCTAAAAGGGTTTACATAGCATGTCTTGAGTATGATTTGTGTGTAGGGTGACCAAAATGTAAATTGGTCCTAATGTCATCCTTGACCAACATTAGTGAAGGCTTAATCAGTGTCAAACATGATTAAGAAAGTCAATTTCGTGGTCAACATAAGTCAAGTTTTGCCAAAGATGTCTTGGAGCTTAATTGGGATCAATTGAAGTAAAATTAACTTTCTAGTCAAAGTCAGAATCGACGGACGTGACGTGGCAGCTGACATGGCATTGTTGACATGCCATTAATGACATGGCATTGATGACATGGCAAAGAAGACAAGTTAACCATAGTTACATCTTAACTAGAAGACTTGGAGCCAAAAAGAGAAGAGAAGGAAAAGTTAATTTGAAAGGAGGAGACAAGAGGTACAACAAGTCTTATGACAAGTTTTTCTCTTCACATGTGTGGGAAGCTTTATTTCAAAACCATTTCTCTTTCCCACCAAGACACTCCACATCCAATGGATCATATTCTCTCTACATCAAAATCACATTTTAATCCAATGACCAAAGATTCAAGCTTTATTCTTATCTCTCCTACTTTACATCCTATGGCCAAAATTGAATCTTCATTTGATCCAAAGGCCATCATTTATTCCACCTAAGAGACAAACTTTTCTCAAGTCAATTGTTGTATCTTTCAAGATGCCTCTAAAGTCTATATCCATTCAAAAGCCATGATTTACTCCACCTAAAAGACAAACTTTTCTCAAGTCAATTGTTGTATCTTTCAAGGTGGCCTCCAAAGTCTATATCCATCCAAAAGCCATTATTTCTTCCTACCAAAAAAGACTTGTTGTAATCATTTTCACACTTCTCTAAGCCTTCTAACGTCTATAATGATCCAAGGGTCCATATCTTTCATATCAATCCAATGGCCCTCATTTCATGAGCTTACACTCCACAATTTTCTATAAAAACTAACTCTTTGTCTATGGTGCATATACTTGGCCGAAAATTACACTCTCTCTCTCTAGTGTTCTTCATCTTCTAAGCTTTCATTCTTTCACTCATTCATTCCTTGATTACATACTTGATTTTGAAGAGACATCATACACACTAGCCAAGTAAAGCTTTATTGTTACTCTTGAGCCTTTCTTACCAGATTCTTATCATTTCCTCAAGAGCCATTCTACTTGCTTGAGCAATCTGATTTCCAGCACCTATAAGGCTTCATTCTATATCTCCATTTCACCATTCAAGCCTTATCACAACTGATTTTCGTTGGTTGATACACTACTCAAAATTTCACATACCCTAGTAACCAAAAAAATCTCAAATCTGAGTTTTGTGCTTACCATTCCCATTCCAGCTTTTCAAGAGCTTCATTTGAGCCTTAGACACTTACAAATCCAGCTACTAAAGAGCCAGCCTTTGAGCCTAAACTTATCTCATACCCGGCTATTCTTAGAGCCATTTTTGAGCTTGTATTTTGTTGATTAAGTTAGTGTGGTGAGCTACAAACCACACGGTGTGTAGAGTTTTGTGTGGTGAGCTATAAACCACACGGTGTGTAGAGTTTGGTGTTTGAGCTACAAAAACACTGGTTGTATGAGTTCCGCTTGACTCGGTTGAACAAGCTATAGTGGAGTGTTTGAAATTCCCAAGTGGGACTTGGGGAGTGGAGTAGGCTTGGGTTAAGCCGAACCACTATAAATCTCTTTGCCCTTTTTACTTTACAGCAATTTCATTTTAGCATATCATACTTGCATTGCATACTTGAAATTGGACATCTAGGGTGATAGAATCAAGCTTGTGCATATATTTGTTGAATCTGAATTTGTGCTTCATTACAACTTGTTTTTGTGTGTGATATTCATTTTGATCATTTGACTTGATTCTTGTTGTTAAGTTTGATGTATGTGATTATCTTTGCATACATTTATATTCAACTTATTTAAATTGCTTCCGCTTAGGGTGAAACTCAATTGAAACAAAAAGGAGGTGACTTAGTCTAAATTTGATTAAGATCACAATTCACCCCCCCTCTTGTAGTGCCATCCGATCCAACAAGTGGTATCAGAGCTTGTGTTCCCTTGCATATAGAAGTAATTTTCTTGTGCATTATTAGTGATTTATATGATGGCATCTACTAGTGGTAGACATGATCATGTGTTAGAGGGTCAATCTAGTGGTAGACCTCCATTCTTTAATGGAGAAGACTATGACCATTGGAAGATGAGAATGAAACTTTATTTCATGTCTCTTGATATTGATTTGTGGTATGTCATAGAGGATGGACCTTATGAGCCTACCATCACCACCAAGATCGGTGATGTCGAAAAAGAGATTTCAAAACCTAGGGATAAATGGGATGATAATGATAAGAAAAAGATTTCTTTGAATGCTAAAGCTATGTCTATTTTATTTAATGCATTGAATTCAATTGAAGCTAAACATATTTCTACATGCATTTCGGCTCAAGATATGTGGACTAGGTTAGAGATGAAGCATGAGGGAACTAATCAAGTAAAGGAGTCTAAGATTAACATGCTCATGCATTCATATGAATTGTTCACTATGTTTCCACATGAGTCTATTACCGATATGGATATTAGACTAACCAAAATTTTGAATTCTCTTGAATCTTTAGGGAAAACATTCTCCAATCAAGAAAAGGTGCAAAAGTACTTGAGATGTCTTCCGGAAGCATGGGATGCCAAAGTGACTGCCATCCAAGAAGCTAAAGATCTCAAAATTTTGAAGTTGGATGAGCTTGTAGGATCACTTCTAGTATATGAGACAAACTTGAAGGCAAGAGAAGCTCAAAAAGAGGACACCAAAAAGAAGAGCATTGCCTTTGCCTCCAAGGTTGATAGTGGAGATGATTTGAGTGATGAGGAAGTGGCCTTAATGACAAGGAGGTTCAAGAGATACTTGATAAACAAGAAGAAGCAAGGTGGTAGACCTTTTGGCCACTCAAAGAGGGACAACTTCAAATCTGGCCGTGGGGATCAAAGCGACTCCAAAGGGAACCATGAGGAGCAAGACAAAGATTTGAGGTGCTTTGAGTGTGGCAAGAAGGGGCACATGAAGTATGAGTGTCCAAAGAAGAAAGATAAGAGCAAGGAGCAATCCAAGAGAGCCTTCAAAGCTACTTGGAGTGATTCGGACTCCGAAAGCTCTTCAATTGAGGATGAGTTTGCTAGATTTTGCTTGATGGCCAAAGGAAACTCATCCGATCCGGATGAGGAGGTAAATTCTTTTGATCATGATGATGATGATGTGTCTATTGATGATTTGCTTTCCTTACTTAATGACATGAATGCTAAGAATAGGAAAATGCATAAGGAAAAGAAACAATTGAAAAATGAGATTGATTGTTTAAATGCTAAGGTAGAAGAGCATGAAAAGACCATTGATGATCTAAATGCTAAATGTGATGAAAAGTGCGATATGCTTGCTGCCATGTGTGGTAATAACATGTCTAAGTGTGATCATGAACCCTTGATTGAAGATTTGCAATTTAAACTTAGTACCTTGCAAGAAGAGTATGATGATTTGAAATTGATTGCTATTGTGCCTAATGAGAGCCAAGAGTCACATTATGACTCTATTGTTCAAAATGAATTAGATGCTTTGAAATTAAGATATGAGGATCTAGAGAAATCTTTCTCGAAGTTTAGTGTGGGATCTTCTAGACTTGATTCACTATTATCATGCCTTAGACAATCTTTGGACAAATCGGGTTTAGGTTATGTTGGTGATGATGTAAAATTGAAGAAATGTGATATGCATGATATTTCTACATCTTTTGTATCACGTGGCTATTTGCATTCCTTGAATGACATGAAGGAGGATTGTTTTCCTAAGAAAATGATTTTTTCACCTCCTAACTACAATGCTTTGAATGATATGCATGCTAGTACTTCAAAATCACATCCTGAGCATGTATCATTTGTCCAACCCATGGGACATAGGCCTATTCCCATTAGGGGTGTGCCAAATCAGCCTTGGAAGAAGGATATCAAATCTGGCCCCAAGCGACCCGTAGGGTTTCCTAAGAAATTAGGGCAACCCATAAGGTATTCTAGGGCTCCTAGAGTTCCACAAGGCTCTATATATGCTAGCACTTCATTTCATTCCTCAAATAATGCATATATGCATAACTTGAATGCCAAAGTTTTTCCAAAGTTTCAATATGTGTTTGGCAAGAAAGTTAAGCAAATGTGGGTTCCAAAGGGAACCAAGATTCTTGATGCTAACCTCCTAGGACCCAAAAGAAATTGGGTACCTAAAGCGAATTGAACTAATGTAGGTGTTCTTGAAAATCAAAAGTTCTAAGGCTTCCAAATGGTACTTGGATAGTGGTTGCTCAAGACACATGACCGGGAACTCAAGTTCTTTGTCTTCTCTCAAGAAGTTCTCTAATGGTGGTCATGTGACTTTTGGTGACAACAAGAAGGGTAGGATCCTTGGTCAAGGATCCATAGGTGATGTATCATCTTTCTCTATCTCTAATGTGCAATTAGTTGATGGATTATCTTTTAACCTTCTTAGTATTTCTCAATTGTGTGATGGTGGCTTGCGCATATGTTTTGATGATTCAAAGTGTGAGTTTTTAAATGCCATGAATGAATGTGTGCTTGTAGGAAAAAGAGATGGTAATGTGTATTCTATTAATTTGAAAGACTTGAATGATTGCAAACTTAAATGCTTGATTTCCAATGTTAGTGATGTGAATATATGGCATAAAAGATTAGGATATATAGGAATTTCTACAATTGAAAAATTGGTTAGAAATAATCTTGTTAGAGGTATACCTTCTTTGAACTTTGACATGTATGATGCTTGTGAGCCATGCATTAGAGGAAAACACACTAGGGAGTCTTTCAAGTCTAAAAACCAGATTTCAACTACTAAGGTTTTAGAACTTTTGCATCTTGATTTGTTTGGTCCAAGTAGAGTTAAAAGTGTAGGTGGTAGATCCTATGCCTTTGTAATTGTTGATGATTATTCTAGATATACTTGGGTGATTTTCCTTGCACATAAACATGAGACCATTCATGAGTTTTCAAAACTAATCAAGAGGCTTCAAAATGAAAAGAACATAAGCATTAGCAGGATTAGGAGTGATCATGGAGGAGAATTTGATAATCATGCATTTATTGATCTATGTGATGAATATGGCATTAGACATGATTTCTCTTCACCTAGGACACCCCAACAAAATGGGGTGGTAGAAAGGAAAAATAGAACTTTACAAGAAATTGCTAGGACTATGCTTTGTGAACATGATTTGCCTAAGTTCTTGTGGGCCGAGGCCATTAATTGTGCATGCTATGTTACAAATAGGTTATCTATTAGAAAGAAGATAAATAAGACACCTTATGAGATTTGGAATGATAGAAAACCTAAGGTTGACTACTTTAGAGTTTTTGGTTGCAAATGTTATGTACTAAACACTAAGGATGACTTAGATAAATTTGATGCAAAATCTACTCCTTGTGTATTTGTTGGCTATGCTTTAACTTCTAGAGCTTATAGAGTTTACAATCCAAAGTCTAGGAGAATAGAAGAGTCCATTCATGTTAAATTTATTGAAACTCTTGCATTTGACCCTTTGCTTGAGAATGATGACATTGAGTTAGGTTTGGAGAAGTTGAGCTTAAAAGATGATAAAGATGACTCTCCTACACCTAAAGATGATGGACCAAGGAAAGAGGGAGGAAATGAGCACGAGGAGACACAAAATAGTGATGCACCCGTGGGCTTGGAAGAAAGTGAGGTTGCACCCGTGGCCTCCAATAGTGAAACTACAGCTCCTACATCATGGCTGCAAGTGAAGGACAAACACAAGCATCCCAAACAACTCATAATTGGCGATTTGCATCAAGGGGTAAGGACTCGTAGATCTCACTTAGCTCCTAATGATAATGATATGCATGCTAATGTGGTAGATAATGTGACTGCAAATTTAATGAATACTGCCTTAATTGTTGATGTGCATGGTTCTTATGCCTTAATTTCTCAAATAGAACCTAGAAACATTGATGATGCTTTGCTTGATGATAAATGGATTATTGCTATGCAAGATGAGTTGAATCAATTCACTAGGAATGAAGTTTGGCATTTAGTTCCAAGACCTAAAGACCAAACCATAATTGGAACTAAATGGGTGTTTAAGAACAAAATGAATGAAGATGGTGAAGTTATTAGAAACAAGGCTAGGTTGGTTGCACAAGGGTACAACCAACAAGAAGGGATTTACTATGAAGAAACATTTGCCCCCGTAGCTAGGTTAGAAGCTATTAGGTTGCTTATGGCATTTGCATGTTTCAAAGGTTTTAAACTTTATCAAATGGATGTCAAAAGTGCATTTTTGAATGGTTTTATCAATGAGAATGTGTATGTAAAGCAACCACCTGGATTTGAAGATCCTAACTTTCCAAACCATGTTTATAAATTGACAAAAGCCTTGTATGGTTTGAAACAAGCACCTAGGGCATGGTATGATAGACTTTCCTCATTCTTAATTCAAAATGGTTTTAAAAGAGGAAGAATTGATAGCACTTTGTTCTTAAAGGAAAAAGGTCATGACATGCTTATTGTTCAAATATATGTAGATGACATTATATTTGGTGCTACTAATGAGGCTATGTGCAAAGAATTTGAGTTGTGCATGAAAAGTGAATTTGAGATGTCTATGATGGGTGAACTTACCTTCTTTTTAGGACTACAAGTTAAACAAACTAAGGGAGGTATACATATTAGTCAAACTAAATATATTCATGATATGCTTAGAAAGTTTGGTTTTGATTCCTTGAACCCTTCTCCTACTCCTATGAGTGTGTCTACTAAACTTGAAAAGGATGAAGATGGACAACCTTATGATTCTAAAATGTATAGGTCCATGATAGGTTCACTTTTATATTTGACATCTAGTAGACCCGACATTATGTTTAGTGTATGCATGTGTGCTAGATTTCAAAGTCAACCTATGCATTCTCATTTCCTAGCGGTTAAGAGAATATTTAGGTACCTTAGGCATACATCAACTCTTGGCATATGGTATGATAAAAATTCTTTGTTTGATTTATATGCATATAGTGATGCTGATTTTGCTGGGTGTAAGATAAATAGAAAGAGTACTTCGGGTACATGTCAATTCCTAGGAAGTATGCTTATCTCTTGGTTCTCCAAGAAACAACCTTGTGTTGCCCTATCTACCACCGAAGCCGAATATATGGCTATAGGGAGTTGTTGTGCTCAACTCTTATGGATTAGACAACAACTAAATGATTTTGGACTTAAATTAAAAGATATTCCTATATATTGTGATAATACTAGTGCCATTAACCTTTCTAAAAATCCGGTGCATCATTCTAAGGCTAAACATATTGAAATTAGGCATCATTTTATTAGAGATCATGTGACTCAAGGGACAATTAAATTAGAGTATGTGGACACAATGAACCAACTTGCGGACATACCAACTAAACCTCTAAACCAAGAGAGATTTGAATTTTTAAGAGGTAATCTAGGCATGAGAATGAGTCCTTGATATATGTATGAATGTTTATGCATTGCTTATATTGAACACCTTTTGGATGCATTTACAAAATAAAGGGGGAGAAATATACTTTGAACTTTAAAGTTTGGTATGCATAGGTTAAGGGGGAGGAACTTGAATGTCATATTGTATAGACCTTGCCTATTGATACTTTACTTGTCTTGAATTGCAATTCCCTTGTGTTTATTGAAACATATGCTTATAGGAAGTTTATTTGTGTGAAGCATAATGTGAGGGGGAGAGTTTCTCATGTTAATTAAAGAAAATAGCTCAAAGTTACATAAGTTATTTTGTAATCATCAAAAGGGGGAGAATGTTGAATATATGTTTGAGTGATTACAACGGCATGTTTTGATTGAACTTTAATCTATTGACTGTATTGAGAAACCTAGGTGCATATGCCTACTTGATTAGTTTAGGAATTCAAGACTTATATTAAACTAGTTCAATTGTGCTTATTTGATGATTTGATTACTGAACTAACGTGGACTAATTGCAAGAAACCCTAAAAGGGTTTACATAGCATGTCTTGAGTATGATTTGTGTGTAGGGTGACCAAAACGTAAATTGGTCCTAATGTCATCCTTGACCAACATTAGTGAAGGCTTAATCAGTGTCAAACATGATTAAGAAAGTCAATTTCATGGTCAACATAAGTCAAGTTTTGCCAAAGATGTCTTGGAGCTTAATTGGGATCAATTGAAGTAAAATTAACTTTCTAGTCAAAGTCAGAATCGACGGACGTGACGTGGCAGCTGACATGGCATTGTTGACATGACATTAATGACATGGCATTGATGACATGGCAAAGAAGACAAGTTAACCATAGTTACATCTTAACTAGAAGACTTGGAGCCAAAAAGAGAAGAGAAGGAAAAGTTAATTTGAAAGGAGGAGACAAGAGGTACAACAAGTCTTATGACAAGTTTTTCTCTTCACATGTGTGGGAAGCTTTATTTCAAAACCATTTCTCTTTCCCACCAAGACACTTCACATCCAATGGATCATATTCTCTCTACATCAAAATCACATTTTAATCCAATGGCCAAAGATTCAAGCTTTATTCTTATCTCTCCTACTTTACATCCTATGGCCAAAATTGAATCTTCATTTGATCCAAAGGCCATCATTTATTCCACCTAAGAGACAAACTTTTCTCAAGTCAATTGTTGTATCTTTCAAGATGCCTCTAAAGTCTATATCCATTCAAAAGCCATGATTTACTCCACCTAAAAGACAAACTTTTCTCAAGTCAATTGTTGTATCTTTCAAGGTGGCCTCCAAAGTCTATATCCATCCAAAAGCCATTATTTCTTCCTACCAAAAAAGACTTGTTGTAATCATTTTCACACTTCTCTAAGCCTTCTAACGTCTATAATGATCCAAGGGTCCATATCTTTCATATCAATCCAATGGCCCTCATTTCATGAGCTTACACTCCACAATTTTCTATATAAACTAACTCTTTGTCTATGGTGCATATACTTGGCCGAAAATTACACTCTCTCTCTCTAGTGTTCTTCATCTTCTAAGCTTTCATTCTTTCACTCATTCATTCCTTGATTACATACTTGATTTTGAAGAGACATCATACACACTAGCCAAGTAAAGCTTTATTGTTACTCTTGAGCCTTTCTTACCAGATTCTTATCATTTCCTCAAGAGCCATTCTACTTGCTTGAGCAATCTGATTTCCAGCACCTATAAGGCTTCATTCTATATCTCCATTTCACCATTCAAGCCTTATCACAACTGATTTTCGTTGGTTGATACACTACTCAAAATTTCACATACCCTAGCAACCAAAAAAATCTCAAATCTGAGTTTTGTGCTTACCATTCCCATTCCAGCTTTTCAAGAGCTTCATTTGAGCCTTAGACACTTACAAATCCAGCTACTAAAGAGCCAGCCTTTGAGCCTAAACTTATCTCATACCCGGCTATTCTTAGAGCCATTTTTGAGCTTGTATTTTGTTGATTAAGTTAGTGTGGTGAGCTACAAACCACACGGTGTGTAGAGTTTTGTGTGATGAGCTATAAACCACACGGTGTGTAGAGTTTGTTGTTTGAGCTACAAAAACACTGGTTGTATGAGTTCCGCTTGACTCGGTTGAACAAGCTATAGTGGAGTGTTTGAAATTCCCAAGTGGGACTTGGGGAGTGGAGTAGGCTTGGGTTAAGCCGAACCACTATAAATCTCTTTGCCCTTTTTACTTTACAGCAATTTCATTTTAGCATATCATACTTGCATTGCATACTTGAAATTGGACATCTAGGGTGATAGAATCAAGCTTGTGCATACATTTGTTGAATCTGAATTTGTGCTTCATTACAACTTGTTTTTGTGTGTGATATTCATTTTGATCATTTGACTTGATTCTTGTTGTTAAGTTTGATGTATGTGATTATCTTTGCATACATTTATATTCAACTTATTTAAATTGCTTCCGCTTAGGGTGAAACTCAATTGAAACAAAAAAGAGGTGACTTAGTCTAAATTTGATTAAGATCACAATTCACCCCCCCTCTTGTAGTGCCATCCGATCCAACAGAATTGAGCATTCCTAAGGCATCGAAATGGACCGTTATACTCTATTTAGTGTTTTTCGAAGTCTTAACTTGCTAGTTTAGCTTTTGGACATCGTTTCGTTAGGTAAAGAAGCCAATAGACCAAGTTAAGTTCAAAATTGCACGAACCGTGAAAAACTTATCCATGCATAGAATTGAGCATTCCTAACGCATCAAAATAGACCGTTATACTCTATTTAGTGTTCTTAGAAGACTTAACTTGCTAGTTTAGCTTTTGGACAACGTTTCGTTAGGTAAAGGAGCCAATAAACCAAGTTAAGTTCAAAATTACACGAAACGTGAAAAACTTGTCCATGCATAGAATTGAACATTCCTAAGGCATCAAAATAGACCGTTATACTCTATTTAGTGTTCTTTGAAGTCTTAACATGCTAGTTTAGCTTTTGGACAACGTTTCATTAGGTAAAGAAGCCAATAGACCAAGTTAAGTTCAAAATTGCACTAAACGTGAAAAACTTATCTATGCATAGAATTGAGCATTCCTAAGGCATCAAAATGGACCATTATACTCTATTTAGTGTTCTCCGAAGTCTTAACTTGCTAGTTTTGCTTTTTGGACATCGTTTCGTTAGGTAAAGCAGCCAATAGACCAAGTTAAGTTCAAAATTGCGTGAAACGTGAAAAACTTGTCTATGCATAGAATTGAGCATTCCTAAGGCATCAAAATAGACCGTTATACGCTATTTAGTGTTCTTAGAAGTCTTAACTTGCTAGTTTAGCTTTTGGGCAACGTTTCGTTAGGTAAAGAAGCCAATAGACCAAGTTAAGTTCAAAATTGCACGAAAAGTGAAAAACTTGTCTATGCATAGAATTGAGCATTCTTAAGGCGTCAAATTGGACGTTATACTCTATTTAGTGTTCTTAGAAGTTTTAACTTGCTAGTTTAGCCTTTGGACAACGTTTCGTTAGGTAAAGAAGCCAATAGACCATGTTAAGTTCAAAATTGCACGAAACGTGAAAAACTTGTCTATGCATAGAATTGAGCATTCCTAAGGCATCAAAATAGACCGTTATACGCTATTTAGTGTTCTTAGAAGTCTTAACTTGCTAGTTTAGCTTTTGGGCAACGTTTCGTTAGGTAAAGAAGCCAATAGACTAAGTTAAGTTCAAAATTGCACGAAAAGTGAAAAACTTGTCTATGCATAGAATTGAGCATTCTTAAGGCATCAAATTGGACCGTTATAATCTATTTAGTGTTCTTAGACGTCTTAACTTGCTAGTTTAGCCTTTGGACAACGTTTTGTTAGGTAAAGAAGCCAATAGGCCAAGTTAAGTTCAAAATTGCACGAAACGTGAAAAACTTGTCTATGCATAGAATTGAGTATTCCTAAGGCATCAAAATGGACCGTTATACTCTATTTAGTTTTCTTCGAAGTCTTAACTTGCTAGTTTAGCTTTTGGACATCGTTTCGTTAGGTAAAGACGCCAATAGACCAAGTTAAGTTCAAAATTGCACGAAACGTGAAAAACTTATCCTTGCATAGAATTGAGCATTCCTAAGGCATCAAAATAGACCGTTATACTCTATTTAGTGTTCTTAGAAGACTTAACTTGCTATTTTAGCTTTTGGACAACGTTTCGTTAGGTAAAGAAGCCAATAGACCAAGTTAAGTTCAAAATTGCATGAAACGTGAAAAACTTGTCCATGCTTAGAATTGAGCATTCCTAAGGCATCAAAATAGACCGTTATACTCTATTTAGTGTTCTTAGAAGACTTAACTTGCTAGTTTAGCTTTTGGACAACGTTTCGTTAGGTAAAGAAGCCAATAGACCAAGTTAAGTTCAAAATTGCACTAAACGTGAAAAACTTTTCCATGCATAGAATTGAGCATTCCTAAGGCATCAAAATGGACCATTATACTCTATTTAGTGTTCTCCGAAGTCTTAACTTGCTAGTTTAGCTTTTGGACATCGTTTCGTTAGGTAAAGAAGCCAATAGACCAAGTTAAGTTCAAAATTGCGCGAAACGTGAAAAACTTGTCGATGCATAGAATTGAGCATTCCTAAGGCATCAAAATGGACCGTTATACTCTATTTAGTATTCTTCGAAGTCTTAACTTGCTAGTTTAGCTTTTGGACATCGTTTCGTTAGGTAAAGAAGCCAATAGACCAAGTTAAGTTCAAAATTGCACGAACCGTGAAAAACTTATCAATGCATAGAATTGAGCATTCCTAACGCATCAAAATAGACCGTTATACTCTATTTAGTGTTCTTAGAAGACTTAACTTGCTAGTTTAGCTTTTGGACAACGTTTCGTTAGGTAAAGGAGCCAATAGACCAAGTTAAGTTCAAAATTACACGAAACGTGAAAAACTTGTCCATGCATAGAATTGAGCATTCCTAAGGCATCAAAATAGACCGTTATACTCTATTTAGTGTTCTTTGAAGTCTTAACATGCTAGTTTAGCTTTTGGACAACGTTTCATTAGGTAAAGAAGCCAATAGACCAAGTTAAGTTCAAAATTGCACGAAATGTGAAAAACTTGTCTATGCATAGAATTGAGCATTCCTAAGGCATCAAAATGGACCGTTATACTCTATTTAGTGTTCTTTGAAGTCTTAACTTGCTAGTTTAGTTTTTGGACAACGTTTCGTTAGGTAAAGGAGCCAATAGACCAAGTTAAGTTCAAAATTACACGAAACGTGAAAAACTTGTCCATGCATAGAATTGAGCATTCCTAAGGCATCAAAATAGACCGTTATGTTGGATCGGATGGCACCACAAGAGGGGGGGTGAATTGTGATCTTAATCAAATTTAGACTAAGTCACCTCTTTTTGTTTCAATTGAGTTTCACCCTAAGCGGAAGCAATTTAAATAATTTGAATATAAATGTATGCAAAGATAATCACATAAATCAAAACAAGTTGTAATGAAGCACAAAATCAGATTCAACAAATGTATGCACAAGCTTGATTCTATCACCCTAGATGTCCAATTTCAAGTATGCAATGCAAATATGATATGCTAAAATGAAATTTCTGTAAAGTAAAGAGGGCAAAGAGATTTATAGTGGTTCGGCTTAACCCAAGCCTACTCCACTCCCCAAGTCCCACTTGGGAATTTCAAACACTCCACTATAGCTTGTTCAACCGAGTCAAGCGGAACTCATACAACCAGTGTTTTTGTAGCTCAAACACCAAACTTTACACACCGTGTGGTTTATAGCTCACCACACCAAACTCTACACACCGTGTGGTTTGTAGCTCACCACACTAACTTAATCAACAAAATACAAGCTCAAAAATGGCTCTAAGAATAGCCGGGTATGAGATAAATTTAGGCTCAAAGGCTGGCTCTTTAGTAGCTGGATTTGTAAGTGTCTAAGGCTCAAATGAAGCTCTTGAAAAGCTGGAATGGGAATGGTAAGCACAAAACTCAGATTTGAGATTTTTTTGGTTGCTAGGGTATGTGAAATTTTGAGTAGTGTATCAACCAACGAAAATCAGTTGTGATAAGGCTTGAATGGTGAAATGGAGATATAGAATGAAGCCTTATAGGTGCTGGAAATCAGATTGCTCAAGCAAGTAGAATGGCTCTTGAGGAAATGATAAGAATCTGGTAAGAAAGGCTCAAGAGTAACAATAAAGCTTTACTTGGCTAGTGTGTATGATCTCTCTTCAAAATCAAGTATGTAATCAAGGAATGAATGAGTGAAAGAATGAAAGCTTAGAAGATGAAGAACACTAGAGAGAGAGAGTGTAATTTTCGGCCAAGTATATGCACCATAGACAAAGAGTTAGTTTATATAGAAAATTGTGGAGTGTAAGCTCATGAAATGAGGGCCATTGGATTGATATGAAAGATATGGACCCTTGGATCATTATAGACGTTAGAAGGCTTAGAGAAGTGTGAAAATGATTACAACAAGTCTTTTTTGGTAGGAAGAAATAATGGCTTTTGGATGGATATAGACTTTGGAGGCCACCTTGAAAGATACAACAATTGACTTGAGAAAAGTTTGTCTTTTAGGTGGAGTAAATCATGGCTTTTGAATGGATATAGACTTTAGAGGCATCTTGAAAGATACAACCATTGACTTGAGAAAAGTTTGTCTCTTAGGTGGAGTAAATCATGGCCTTTGGATCAAGTGAAGATTCAATTTTGGCCATAGGATGTAAAGTAGGAGAGATAAGAATAAGCTTGAATCTTTGGCCATTGGATTAAAATGTGATTTTGATGTAGAGAGAATATGATCCATTGGATGTGGAGTGTCTTGGTGGGAAAGAGAAATGGTTTTGAAATAAAGCTTCCCACACATGTGAAGAGAAAAACTTGTCATAAGACTTGTTGTACCTCTTGTCTCCTTCTTTCAAATTAACTTTTCCTTCTCTTCTCTTTTGGCTCCAAGTCTTCTAGTTAAGATGTAACTATGGTTAACTTGTCTTCTTTGCCATGTCATCAATGCCATGTCAACAATGCCATGTCAGCTGCCATGTCACGTCCGTCGATTCTGACTTTGACTAGGAAGTTAATTTTACTTCAATTGATCCCAATTAAGCTCCAAGACATCTTTGGCAACACTTGACTTATGTTGACCACGAAATTTACTTTCTTAATCATGTTTGACACTGATTAAGCCTTCACTAATGTTGGTCAAGGATGACATTAGGACCAATTTACGTTTTGGTCACCCTACACACAAATCATACTCAAAACATGCTATGTAAACCCTTTTAGGGTTTCTTGCAATTAGTCCACGTTAGTTCAATAATCAAATCATCAAATAAGCACAATTGAACTAGTTTAATATAAGTCTTGAATTCCTAAACTAATCAAGTAGGCATATGCACCTAGGTTTCTCAATACAGTCAATAGATTAAAGTTCAATCAAAACATGCCGTTGTAATCACTCAAACATATATTCAACACGTTATACTCTATTTAGTGTTCTTAGAAGACTTAACTTGCTAGTTTAGCTTTTGGACAACGTTTCGTTAGGTAAAGAAGCCAATAGACCAAGTTAAGTTCAAAATTACACTAAACGTGAAAAACTTGTCCATGCATAGAATTGAGCTTTCCTAAGGCATCAAAATGGACCATTATACTCTATTTAGTGTTCTCCGAAGTCTTAACTTGCTAGTTTAGCTTTTGGACATCGTTTCGTTAGGTAAAGAAGCCAATAGACCAAGTTAAGTTCAAAATTGCGCGAAACGTGAAAAACTTGTCGATGCATAGAATTGAGCATTCCTAAGGCATCAAAATGGACCGTTATACTCTATTTAGTGTTCTTCGAAGTCTTAACTTGCTAGTTTAGCTTTTGGACATCGTTTCGTTAGGTAAAGAAGCCAATAGGCAAGGTCTATACAATATGACATTCAAGTTCCTCCCCCTTAACCTATGCATACCAAACTTTAAAGTTCAAAGTATATTTCTCCCCCTTTATTTTGTAAATGCATCCAAAAGGTGTTCAATATAAGCAATGCATAAACATTCATACACATATCAAGGACTCATTCTCATGCCTAGATTACCTCTTAAAAATTTAAATCTCTCTTGGTTTAGAGGTTTAGTTAGTATGTCCGCAAGTTGGTTCATTGTGTCCACATACTCTAATTTAATTGTCCCTTGAGTCACATGATCTCTAATAAAATGATGCCTAATTTCAATATGTTTAGCCTTAGAATGATGCACCGGATTTTTAGAAAGGCTAATGGCACTAGTATTATCACAATATATAGGGATATCTTTTAATTTAAGTCCAAAATCATTTAGTTGTTGTCTAATCCATAAGAGTTGAGCACAACAACTCCCTATAGCCATATATTCGACTTCGGTGGTAGATAGGGCAATACAAGGTTGTTTCTTGGAGAACCAAGAGATAAGCATACTCCCTAGGAATTGGCATGTACCCGAAGTACTCTTCCTATTTATCTTACATCCAGCAAAGTCGGCATCACTATATGCATGTAAATCAAACAATGAATTTTTGTCATACCATAAGCCAAGAGTTGATGTATGCCTAAGATACCTAAATATTCTCTTAACCGCTAGGAAATGAGAATGCATAGGCTGACTTTGAAATCTAGCACACTTCCATACACTAAACATAATGTCGGGTCTACTAGAGGTCAAATACAAAAGTGAACCAATCATGGACCTATACATTTTAGAATCATAAGGTTGTCCATCTTCATCTTTTTCAAGTTTAGTTGACACACTCATAGGAGTAGGAGAAGGGTTTAAGGAATCAAAACCAAACTTCCTAAGCATATCATGAATATATTTAGTTTGACTAATATGTATACCTCCCTTAGTTTGTTTAACTTGTAGTCCTAAAAAGAAGGTAAGTTCACCCATCATAGACATCTCAAATTCACTTTTCATGCACAACTCAAATTCTTTGCACATAGCCTCATTAGTAGCACCAAATATAATGTCATCTACATATATTTGAACAATAAGCATGTCATGACCTTTTTCCTTTAAGAACAAAGTGCTATCAATTCTTCCTCTTTTAAAACCATTTTGAATTAAGAATGAGGAAAGTCTATCATACCATGCCCTAGGTGCTTGTTTCAAACCATACAAGGCTTTTGTCAATTTATAAACATGGTTTGGAAAGTTAGGATCTTCAAATCCGGGTGGTTGCTTTACATACACATTCTCATTGATAAAACCATTCAAAAATGCACTTTTGACATCCATTTGATAAAGTTTAAAACCTTTGAAACATGCAAATGCCATAAGCAACCTAATAGCTTCTAACCTAGCTACGGGGGCAAATGTTTCTTCATAGTCAATCCCTTCTTCTTGGTTGTACCCTTGTGCAACCAACCTAGCCTTGTTTCTAATAACTTCACCATCTTCATTCATTTTGTTCTTAGACACCCATTTAGTTCCAATTATGGTTTGGTCTTTAGGTCTTGGAACTAAATGCCAAACTTCATTCCTAGTGAATTGATTCAACTCATCTTGCATAGCAATAATCCATTTATCATCAAGCAAAGCATCATCAATGTTTCTAGGTTCTATTTGAGAAATTAAGGCATAAGAACCATGCACATCAACAATTAAAGCAGTATTCATTAAATTTGCAGTCACATTATCTACCACATTAGCATGCATATCATTATCATTAGGAGCTAAGTGAGATCTACGAGTCCTTACCCCTTGATGCAAATCGCCAATTATGAGTTGTTTGGGATGCTTGTGTTTGTCCTTCACTTGCAGCCATGATGTAGGAGCTGTAGTTTCACTATTGGAGGCCACGGGTGCAACCTCACTTTCTTCCAAGCCCACGGGTGCATCACTGTTTTGTGTCTCCTCGTGCTCATTTCCTCCCTCTTTGCTTGGTCCATCATCTTTAGGTGTAGGAGAGTCATCTTTATCATCTTTTAAGCTCAACTTCTCCAAACCTAACTCAATGTCATCATTCTCAAGCAAAGGGTCAAATGCAAGAGTTTCAATAAATTTAACATGAATGGACTCTTCTATTCTCCTAGACTTTGGATTGTAAACTCTATAAGCTCTAGAAGTTAAAGCATAGCCAACAAATACACAAGGAGTAGATTTTGCATCAAATTTATCTAAGTCATCCTTAGTGTTTAGTACATAACATTTGCAACCAAAAACTCTAAAGTAGTCAACCTTAGGTTTTCTATCATTCCAAATCTCATAAGGTGTCTTATTTATCTTCTTTCTAATAGATAACCTATTTGTAACATAGCATGCACAATTAATGGCCTCGGCCCACAAGAACTTAGGCAAATCATGTTCACAAAGCATAGTCCTAGCAATTTCTTGTAAAGTTCTATTTTTCCTTTCTACCACCCCATTTTGTTGGGGTGTCCTAGGTGAAGAGAAATCATGTCTAATGCCATATTCATCACATAGATCAATAAATGCATGATTATCAAATTCTCCTCCATGATCACTCCTAATCTTGCTAATGCTTATGTTCTTTTCATTTTGAAGCCTCTTGATTAGTTTTGAAAACTCATGAATGGTCTCATGTTTATGTGCAAGGAAAATCACCCAAGTATATCTAGAATAATCATCAACAATTACAAAGGCATAGGATCTACCACCTACACTTTTAACTCTACTTGGACCAAACAAATCAAGATGCAAAAGTTCTAAAACCTTAGTAGTTGAAATCTGGTTTTTAGACTTGAAAGACTCCCTAGTGTGTTTTCCTCTAATGCATGGCTCACAAGCATCATACATGTCAAAGTTCAAAGAAGGTATACCTCTAACAAGATTATTTCTAACCAATTTTTCAATTGTAGAAATTCCTATATGTCCTAATCTTTTATGCCATATATTCACATCACTAACATTGGAAATCAAGCATTTAAGTTTGCAATCATTCAAGTCTTTCAAATTAATAGAATACACATTACCATCTCTTTTTCCTACAAGCACACATTCATTCATGGCATTTAAAAACTCACACTTTGAATCATCAAAACATATGCGCAAGCCACCATCACACAATTGAGAAATACTAAGAAGGTTAAAAGATAATCCATCAACTAATTGCACATTAGAGATAGAGAAAGATGATACATCACCTATGGATCCTTGACCAAGGATCCTACCCTTCTTGTTGTCACCAAAAGTCACATGACCACCATTAGAGAACTTCTTGAGAGAAGAAAAAGAACTTGAGTTCCCGGTCATGTGTCTTGAGCAACCACTATCCAAGTACCATTTGGAAGCCTTAGAACTTTTGATTTTCAAGAACACCTACATTAGTTCAATTCGCTTTAGGTACCCAATTTCTTTTGGGTCCTAGGAGGTTAGCATCAAGAATCTTGGTTCCCTTTGGAACCCACATTTGCTTAACTTTCTTGCCAAACACATATTGAAACTTTGGAAAAACTTTGGCATTCAAGTTATGCATGTATGCATCATTTGAGGAATGAAATGAAGTGCTAGCATACATAGAGCCTTGTGGAACTCTAGGAGCCCTAGAATACCTTATGGGTTGCCCTAATTTCTTAGGAAACCCTACGGGTCTCTTGGGACCAGATTTGATATCCTTCTTCCAAGGCTGATTTGGCACACCCCTAATGGGAATAGGCCTATGTCCCATGGGTTGGACAAATGATACATGCTCAGGATGTGATTTTGAAGTACTAGCATGCATATCATTCAAAGCATTGTAGTTAGGAGGTGAAAAAATCATTTTCTTAGGAAAACAATCCTCCTTCATGTCATTCAAGGAATGCAAATAGCCACGTGATACAAAAGATGTAGAAATATCATGCATATCACATTTCTTCAATTTTACATCATCACCAACATAACCTAAACCCGATTTGTCCAAAGATTGTCTAAGGCATGATAATAGTGAATCAAGTCTAGAAGATCCCACACTAAACTTCGAGAAAGATTTCTCTAGATCCTCATATCTTAATTTCAAAGCATCTAATTCATTTTGAACAATAGAGTCATCATGTGACTCTTGGTTCTCATTAGGCACAATAGCAATCAATTTCAAATCATCATACTCTTCTTGCAAGGTACTAAGTTTAAATTGCAAATCTTCAATCAAGGGTTCATGATCACACTTAGACATGTTATTAGCACACATGGCAGCAAGCATATCGCACTTTTCATCACATTTAGCATTTAGATCATCAATGGTCTTTTCATGCTCTTCTACCTTAGCATTTAAACAATCAATCTCATTTTTCAATTGTTTCTTTTCCTTATGCATTTTCCTATTCTTAGCATTCATGTCATTAAGTAAGGAAAGCAAATCATCAATAGACACATCATCATCATCATGATCAAAAGAATTTACCTCCTCATCCGGATCGGATGAGTTTCCTTTGGCCATCAAGCAAAATCTAGCAAACTCATCCTCACTTGAAGAGCTTTCGGAGTCCGAATCACTCCAAGTAGCTTTGAAGGCTCTCTTGGATTGCTCCTTGCTCTTATCTTTCTTCTTTGGACACTCATACTTCATGTGCCCCTTCTTGCCACACTCAAAGCACCTCAAATCTTTGTCTTGCTCCTCATGGTTCCCTTTGGAGTCGCTTTGATCCCCACGGCCAGATTTGAAGTTGTCCCTCTTTGAGTGGCCAAAAGGTCTACCACCTTGCTTCTTCTTGTTTATCAAGTATCTCTTGAACCTCCTTGTCATTAAGGCTACTTCCTCATCACTCAAATCATCTCCACTATCAACCTTGGAGGCAAAGGCAATGCTCTTCTTTTTGGTGTCCTCTTTTTGAGCTTCTCTTGCCTTCAAGTTTGTCTCATATACTAGAAGTGATCCTACAAGCTCATCCAACTTCAAAATTTTGAGATCTTTAGCTTCTTGGATGGCAGTCACTTTGGCATCCCATGCTTCCGGAAGACTTCTCAAGTACTTTTGCACCTTTTCTTGATTAGAGAATGTCTTCCCTAAAGATTCAAGAGAATTCAGAATTTTGGTTAGTCTAATATCCATATCGGTAATAGACTCATGTGGAAACATAGTGAACAATTCATATGAATGCAAGAGCATGTTAATCTTAGACTCCTTTACTTGATTAGTTCCCTCATGCTTCATCTCTAACCTAGTCCACATATCTTGAGCCGAAATGCATGTAGAAATATGTTTAGCTTCAATTGAATTCAATGCATTAAATAAAATAGACATAGCTTTAGCATTCAAAGAAATCTTTTTCTTATCATTATCATCCCATTTATCCCTAGGTTTTGAAATCTCTTTTTCGACATCACCGATCTTGGTGGTGATGGTAGGCTCATAAGGTCCATCCTCTATGACATACCACAAATCAATATCAAGAGACATGAAATAAAGTTTCATTCTCATCTTCCAATGGTCATAGTCTTCTCCATTAAAGAATGGAGGTCTACTACTAGATTGACCCTCTAACACATGATCATGTCTACCACTAGTAGATGCCATCATATAAATCACTAATAATGCACAAGAAAATTACTTCTATATGCAAGGGAACACAAGCTCCGATACCACTTGTTGGATCGGATGGCACCACAAGAGGGGGGGTGAATTGTGATCTTAATCAAATTTAGACTAAGTCACCTCTTTTTGTTTCAATTGAGTTTCACCCTAAGCGGAAGCAATTTAAATAATTTGAATATAAATGTATGCAAAGATAATCACATAAATCAAAACAAGTTGTAATGAAGCACAAAATCAGATTCAACAAATGTATGCACAAGCTTGATTCTATCACCCTAGATGTCCAATTTCAAGTATGCAATGCAAATATGATATGCTAAAATGAAATTGCTATAAAGTAAAGAGGGCAAAGAGATTTATAGTGGTTCGGCTTAACCCAAGCCTACTCCACTCCCCAAGTCCCACTTGGGAATTTCAAACACTCCACTATAGCTTGTTCAACCGAGTCAAGCGGAACTCATACAACCAGTGTTTTTGTAGCTCAAACACCAAACTTTACACACCGTGTGGTTTATAGCTCACCACACCAAACTCTACACACCGTGTGGTTTGTAGCTCACCACACTAACTTAATCAACAAATTACAAGCTCAAAAATGGCTCTAAGAATAGCCGGGTATGAGATAAATTTAGGCTCAAAGGCTGGCTCTTTAGTAGCTGGATTTGTAAGTGTCTAAGGCTCAAATGAAGCTCTTGAAAAGCTGGAATGGGAATGGTAAGCACAAAACTCAGATTTGAGATTTTTTTGGTTGCTAGGGTATGTGAAATTTTGAGTAGTGTATCAACCAACGAAAATCAGTTGTGATAAGGCTTGAATGGTGAAATGGAGATATAGAATGAAGCCTTATAGGTGCTGGAAATCAGATTGCTCAAGCAAGTAGAATGGCTCTTGAGGAAATGATAAGAATCTGGTAAGAAAGGCTCAAGAGTAACAATAAAGCTTTACTTGGCTAGTGTGTATGATCTCTCTTCAAAATCAAGTATGTAATCAAGGAATGAATGAGTGAAAGAATGAAAGCTTAGAAGATGAAGAACACTAGAGAGAGAGAGTGTAATTTTCGGCCAAGTATATGCACCATAGACAAAGAGTTAGTTTATATAGAAAATTGTGGAGTGTAAGCTCATGAAATGAGGGCCATTGGATTGATATGAAAGATATGGACCCTTGGATCATTATAGATGTTAGAAGGCTTAGAGAAGTGTGAAAATGATTACAACAAGTCTTTTTTGGTAGGAAGAAATAATGGCTTTTGGATGGATATAGACTTTGGAGGCCACCTTGAAAGATACAACAATTGACTTTAGAAAAGTTTGTCTTTTAGGTGGAGTAAATCATGGCTTTTGAATGGATATAGACTTTAGAGGCATCTTGAAAGATACAACCATTGACTTGAGAAAAGTTTGTCTCTTAGGTGGAGTAAATCATGGCCTTTGGATCAAGTGAAGATTCAATTTTGGCCATAGGATGTAAAGTAGGAGAGATAAGAATAAGCTTGAATCTTTGGCCATTGGATTAAAATGTGATTTTGATGTAGAGAGAATATGATCCATTGGATGTGGAGTGTCTTGGTGGGAAAGAGAAATGGTTTTGAAATAAAGCTTCCCACACATGTGAAGAGAAAAACTTGTCATAAGACTTGTTGTACCTCTTGTCTCCTTCTTTCAAATTAACTTTTCCTTCTCTTCTCTTTTGGCTCCAAGTCTTCTAGTTAAGATGTAACTATGGTTAACTTGTCTTCTTTGCCATGTCATCAATGCCATGTCAACAATGCCATGTCAGCTGCCACGTCACGTCCGTCGATTCTGACTTTGACTAGGAAGTTAATTTTACTTCAATTGATCCCAATTAAGCTCCAAGACATCTTTGGCAACACTTGACTTATGTTGACCACGAAATTTACTTTCTTAATCATGTTTGACACTGATTAAGCCTTCACTAATGTTGGTCAAGGATGACATTAGGACCAATTTACGTTTTGGTCACCCTACACACAAATCATACTCAAAACATGCTATGTAAACCCTTTTAGGGTTTCTTGCAATTAGTCCACGTTAGTTCAATAATCAAATCATCAAATAAGCACAATTGAACTAGTTTAATATAAGTCTTGAATTCCTAAACTAATCAAGTAGGCATATGCACCTAGGTTTCTCAATACAGTCAATAGATTAAAGTTCAATCAAAACATGCCGTTGTAATCACTCAAACATAAATTCAACACGTTATACTCTATTTAGTGTTCTTAGAAGACTTAACTTGCTAGTTTAGCTTTTGGACAACGTTTCGTTAGGTAAAGAAGCCAATAGACCAAGTTAAGTTCAAAATTGCACTAAACGTGAAAAACTTGTCCATGCATAGAATTGAGCTTTCCTAAGGCATCAAAATGGACCATTATACTCTATTTAGTGTTCTCCGAAGTCTTAACTTGCTAGTTTAGCTTTTGGACATCGTTTCGTTAGGTAAAGAAGCCAATAGACCAAGTTAAGTTCAAAATTGCGCGAAACGTGAAAAACTTGTCGATGCATAGAATTGAGCATTCCTAAGGCATCAAAATGGACCGTTATACTCTATTTAGTGTTCTTCGAAGTCTTAACTTGCTAGTTTAGCTTTTGGACATCGTTTCGTTAGGTAAAGAAGCCAATAGACCAAGTTAAGTTCAAAATTGCACGAACCGTGAAAAACTTATCCATGCATAGAATTGAGCATTCCTAACGCATCAAAATAGACCGTTATACTCTATTTAGTGTTCTTAGAAGACTTAACTTGCTAGTTTAGCTTTTGGACAACGTTTCGTTAGGTAAAGGAGCCAATAGACCAAGTTAAGTTCAAAATTACACGAAACGTGAAAAACTTGTCCATGCATAGAATTGAGCATTCCTAAGGCATCAAAATAGACCGTTATACTCTATTTAGTGTTCTTTGAAGTCTTAACTTGCTAGTTTAGCTTTTGGACAACGTTTCATTAGGTAAAGAAGCCAATAGACCAAGTTAAGTTCAAAATTGCACGAAATGTGAAAAACTTGTCTATGCATAGAATTGAGCATTCCTAAGGCATCAAAATGGACCGTTATACTCTATTTAGTGTTCTTTGAAGTCTTAACTTGCTAGTTTAGTTTTTGGACAACGTTTCGTTAGGTAAAGGAGCCAATAGACCAAGTTAAGTTCAAAATTACACGAAACGTGAAAAACTTGTCCATGCATAGAATTGAGCATTCCTAAGGCATCAAAATACACCGTTATACTCTATTTAGTGTTCTTAGAAGACTTAACTTGCTAGTTTAGCTTTTGGACAACGTTTCGTTAGGTAAAGAAGCCAATAGGCCAAGTTAAGTTCAAAATTGCACTAAATGTGAAAAACTTGTCCATGCATAGAATTGAGCATTCCTAAGGCATCAAAATAGACCGTTATACTCTATTTAGTGTTCTGAGAAGACTTAACTTGCTAGTTTAGCTTTTGGACAACGTTTCGTTAGGTAAAGAAGCCAATAGACCAAGTTAAGTTCAAAATTGCACGAACCGTGAAAAACTTATCCATGCATAGAATTGAGCATTCCTAACGCATCAAAATAGACCGTTATACTCTATTTAGTGTTCTTAGAAGACTTAACTTGCTAGTTTAGCCTTTGGACAACGTTTTGTTAGGTAAAGAAGCCAATAGACCAAGTTAAGTTCAAAATTGCACTAAACGTGAAAAACTTGTCCATGCATAGAATTGAGCATTCCTAAGGCATCAAAATGGACCATTATACTCTATTTAGTGTTCTCCGAAGTCTTAACTTGCTAGTTTAGCTTTTGGACAACGTTTCGTTAGGTAAAGAAGCCAATAGACCAAGTTAAGTTCAGAATTGCACGAACCGTGAAAAACTTATCCATGCATAGAATTGAGCATTCCTAACGCATCAAAATAGATCGTTATACTCTATTTAGTTTTCTTAGAAGACTTAACTTGCTAGTTTAGCTTTTGGACAACGTTTCGTTAGGTAAAGGAGCCAATAGACCAAGTTAAGTTCAAAATTACACGAAACGTGAAAAACTTGTCCATGCATAGAATTGAACATTCCTAAGGCATCAAAATAGACCGTTATACTCTATTTAGTGTTCTTTGAAGTCTTAACATGCTAGTTTAGCTTTTGGACAACGTTTCATTAGGTAAAGAAGCCAATAGACCAAGTTAAGTTCAAAATTGCACTAAACGTGAAAAACTTATCTATGCATAGAATTGAGCATTCCTAAGGCATCAAAATGGACCATTATACTCTATTTAGTGTTCTCCGAAGTCTTAACTTGCTAGTTTAGCTTTTTGGACATCGTTTCGTTAGGTAAAGCAGCCAATAGACCAAGTTAAGTTCAAAATTGCGCGAAACGTGAAAAACTTGTCTATGCATAGAATTGAGAATTCCTAAGGCATCAAAATAGACCGTTATACGCTATTTAGTGTTCTTAGAAGTCTTAACTTGCTAGTTTAGCTTTTGGGCAACGTTTCGTTAGGTAAAGAAGCCAATAGACCAAGTTCAGTTCAAAATTGCACGAAAAGTGAAAACCTTGTCTATGCATAGAATTGAGCATTCTTAAGGCGTCAAATTGGAAGTTATACTCTATTTAGTGTTCTTAGAAGTTTTAACTTGCTAGTTTAGCCTTTGGACAACGTTTCGTTAGGTAAAGAAGCCAATAGGCCAAGTTAAGTTCAAAATTGCACGAAACGTGAAAAACTTGTCTATGCATAGAATTGAGCAGTCCTAAGGCATCAAAATGGACCGTTATACTCTATTTAGTGTTCTTCGAAGTCTTAACTTGCTAGTTTAGCTTTTGGACATCGTTTCGTTAGGTAAAGAAGCCAATAGACCAAGTTAAGTTCAAAATTACACGAAACGTGAAAAACATGTCCATGCATAGAATTGAGCATTCTTAAGGCATCAAAATAGACCGTTATACTCTATTTAGTGTTTTTTGAAGTCTTAACATGCTAGTTTAGCTTTTGGACAACGTTTCGTTAGGTAAAGAAGCCAATAGACCAAGTTAAGTTCAAAATTGCACTAAACGTGAAAAACTTGTCCATGCATAGAATTGAGCATTCCTAAGGCATCAAAATGGACCATTATACTCTATTTAGTGTTCTCCGAAGTCTTAACTTGCTAGTTTAGCTTTTGGACATCGTTTCGTTAGGTAAAGAAGCCAATAGACCATGTTAAGTTCAAAATTGCACGAAACGTGAAAAACTTGTCTATGCATAGAATTGAGCATTCCTAAGGCATCAAAATAGACCGTTATATGCTATTTAGTGTTCTTAGAAGTCTTAACTTGCTAGTTTAGCTTTTGGGCAACGTTTCGTTAGGTAAAGAAGCCAATAGACTAAGTTAAGTTCAAAATTGCACGAAAAGTGAAAAACTTGTCTATGCATAGAATTGAGCATTCTTAACGCATCAAATTGGACCGTTATAATCTATTTAGTGTTCTTAGACGTCTTAACTTGCTAGTTTAGCCTTTGGACAACGTTTTGTTAGGTAAAGAAGCCAATAGGCCAAGTTAAGTTCAAAATTGCACGAAACGTGAAAAACTTGTCTATGCATAGAATTGAGTATTCCTAAGGCATCAAAATGGACCGTTATACTCTATTTAGTTTTCTTCGAAGTCTTAACTTCCTAGTTTAGCTTTTGGACATCGTTTCGTTAGGTAGAGACGCCAATAGACCAAGTTAAGTTCAAAATTGCACGAAACGTGAAAAACTTATCCTTGCATATAATTGAGCATTCCTAAGGCATCAAAATAGACCGTTATACTCTATTTAGTGTTCTTAGAAGACTTAACTTGCTATTTTAGCTTTTGGACAACGTTTCGTTAGGTAAAGAAGCCAATAGAACAAGTTAAGTTCAAAATTGCATGAAACGTGAAAAACTTGTCCATGCTTAGAATTGAGCATTCCTAAGGCATCAAAATAGACCGTTATACTCTATTTAGTGTTCTTAGAAGACTTAACTTGCTAGTTTAGCTTTTGGACAACGTTTCGTTAGGTAAAGAAGCCAATAGACCAAGTTAAGTTCAAAATTGCACTAAACGTGAAAAACTTGTCCATGCATAGAATTGAGCATTCCTAAGGCATCAAAATGGACCATTATACTCTATTTAGTGTTCTCCGAAGTCTTAACTTGCTAGTTTAGCTTTTGGACATCGTTTCGTTAGGTAAAGAAGCCAATATACCAAGTTAAGTTCAAAATTGCGCGAAACGTGAAAAACTTGTCGATGCATAGAATTGAGCATTCCTAAGGCATCAAAATGGACCGTTATACTCTATTTAGTGTTCTTCGAAGTCTTAACATGCTAGTTTAGCTTTTGGACATCGTTTCGTTAGGTAAAGAAGCCAATAGACCAAGTTAAGTTCAAAATTGCACGAACCGTGAAAAACTTATCCATGCATAGAATTGAGCATTCCTAACGCATCAAAATAGACCGTTATACTCTATTTAGTGTTCTTAGAAGACTTAACTTGCTAGTTTAGCTTTTGGACAACGTTTCGTTAGGTAAAGGAGTCAATAGACCAAGTTAAGTTCAAAATTACACGAAACGTGAAAAACTTGTCCATGCATAGAATTGAGCATTCCTAAGGCATCAAAATAGACCGTTATACTCTATTTAGTGTTCTTTGAAGTCTTAACATGCTAGTTTAGCTTTTGGACAACGTTTCATTAGGTAAAGAAGCCAATAGACCAAGTTAAGTTCAAAATTGCACGAAATGTGAAAAACTTGTCTATGCATAGAATTGAGCATTCCTAAGGCATCAAAATGGACCGTTATACTCTATTTAGTGTTCTTTGAAGTCTTAACTTGCTAGTTTAGTTTTTGGACAACGTTTCGTTAGGTAAAGGAGCCAATAGACCAAGTTAAGTTCAAAATTACACAAAACGTGAAAAACTTGTCCATGCATAGAATTGAGCATTCTTAAGGCATCAAAATAGACCGTTATACTCTATTTAGTGTTCTTAGAAGACTTAACTTGCTAGTTTAGCTTTTGGACAACGTTTCGTTAGGTAAAGAAGCCAATAGACCAAGTTAAGTTCAAAATTGCACGAAATGTGAAAACTTGTCTATGCATAGAATTGAGCATTCCTAAGGCATCAAAATGGACCGTTATACTCTATTTAGTGTTCTTTGAAGTCTTAACTTGCTAGTTTAGTTTTTGGACAACGTTTCGTTAGGTAAAGGAGCCAATAGACCAAGTTAAGTTCAAAATTACACGAAACGTGAAAAACTTGTCCATGCATAGAATTGAGCATTCTTAAGGCATCAAAATAGACCGTTATACTCTATTTAGTGTTCTTAGAAGACTTAACTTGATAGTTTAGCTTTTGGACAACGTTTCGTTAGGTAAAGAAGCCAATAGACCAAGTTAAGTTCAAAATTGCACTAAACGTGAAAAACTTGTCCATGCATAGAATTGAGCATTCCTAAGGCATCAAAATGGACCATTATACTCTATTTAGTGTTCTCCGAAGTCTTAACTTGCTAGTTTAGCTTTTGGACATCGTTTCGTTAGGTAAAGAAGCCAATAGACCAAGTTAAGTTCAAAATTGCGCGAAACGTGAAAAACTTGTCGATGCATAGAATTGAGCATTCCTAAGGCATCAAAATGGACCGTTATACTCTATTTAGTGTTCTTCGAAGTCTTAACTTGCTAGTTTAGCTTTTGGACATCGTTTCGTTAGGTAAAGAAGCCAATAGACCAAGTTAAGTTCAAAATTGCACGAACCGTGAAAAACTTATCCATGCATAGAATTGAGCATTCCTAACGCATCAAAATAGACCGTTATACTCTATTTAGTGTTCTTAGAAGACTTAACTTGCTAGTTTAGCTTTTGGACAACGTTTCGTTAGGTAAAGGAGCCAATAGACCAAGTTAAGTTCAAAATTACACGAAACGTGAAAAACTTGTCCATGCATAGAATTGAGCATTCCTAAGGCATCAAAATAGACCGTTATACTCTATTTAGTGTTCTTTGAAGTCTTAACTTGCTAGTTTAGCTTTTGGACAACGTTTCATTAGGTAAAGAAGCCAATAGACCAAGTTAAGTTCAAAATTGCACGAAATGTGAAAAACTTGTCTATGCATAGAATTGAGCATTCCTAAGGCATCAAAATGGACCGTTATACTCTATTTAGTGTTCTTTGAAGTCTTAACTTGCTAGTTTAGTTTTTGGACATCGTTTCGTTAGGTAAAGGAGCCAATAGACCAAGTTAAGTTCAAAATTACACGAAACGTGAAAAACTTGTCCATGCATAGAATTGAGCATTCCTAAGGCATCAAAATAGACCGTTATACTCTATTTAGTGTTCTTAGAAGACTTAACTTGCTAGTTTAGCTTTTGGACAACGTTTCGTTAGGTAAAGAAGCCAATAGGCCAAGTTAAGTTCAAAATTGCACTAAACGTGAAAAACTTGTCCATGCATAGAATTGAGCATTCCTAAGGCATCAAAATGGACCATTATACTCTATTTAGTGTTCTCCGAAGTCTTAACTTGCTAGTTTAGCTTTTGGACATCGTTTCGTTAGGTAAAGAAGCCAATAGACCATGTTAAGTTCAAAATTGCACGAAACGTGAAAAACTTGTCTATGCATAGAATTGAGCATTCCTAAGGCATCAAAATAGACCGTTATACGCTATTTAGTGTTCTTAGAAGTCTTAACTTGCTAGTTTAGCTTTTGGGCAACGTTTCGTTAGGTAAAGAAGCCAATAGACTAAGTTAAGTTCAAAATTGCACGAAAAGTGAAAAACTTGTCTATGCATAGAATTGAGCATTCTTAAGGCATCAAATTGGACCGTTAAAATCTATTTAGTGTTCTTAGAAGTCTTAACTTGCTAGTTTAGCCTTTGGACAACGTTTTGTTAGGTAAAGAAGCCAATAGGCCAAGTTAAGTTCAAAATTGCACGAAACGTGAAAAACTTGTCTATGCATAGAATTGAGTATTCCTAAGGCATCAAAATGGACCGTTATACTCTATTTAGTGTTCTTCGAAGTCTTAACTTGCTAGTTTAGCTTTTGGACAACGTTTCGTTAGGTAAAGAAGCCAATAGACCAAGTTAAGTTCAAAATTGCACGAAACGTGAAAAACTTGTCGATGCATAGAATTGAGCATTCCTAAGGCATCAAAATAGACCGTTATACTCTATTTAGTGTTCTTAGAAGACTTAACTTGCTAGTTTAGCTTTTGGACAACGTTTCGTTAGGTAAAGAAGCCAATAGACCAAGTTAAGTTCAAAATTGCACTAAACGTGAAAAACTTGTCCATGCATAGAATTGAGCATTCCTAAGGCATCAAAATGGACCATTATCCTCTATTTAGTGTTCTCCGAAGTCTTAACTTGCTAGTTTAGCTTTTGGACATCGTTTCGTTAGATAAAGAAGCCAATAGACCAAGTTAAGTTCAAAATTGCGCGAAACGTGAAAAACTTGTCGATGCATAGAATTGTGCATTCCTAAGGCATCAAAATGGACCGTTATACTCTATTTAGTGTTCTTCGAAGTGAGCATTCCTAAGGCATCAAAATAGACCGTTATACTCTATTTAGTGTTCTTTGAAGTCTTAACATGCTAGTTTAGCTTTTGGACAACGTTTCATTAGGTAAAGAAGCCAATAGACCAAGTTAAGTTCAAAATTGCACTAAACGTGAAAAACTTATCTATGCATAGAATTGAGCATTCCTAAGGCATCAAAATGGACCATTATACTCGATTTAGTGTTCTCCGAAGTCTTAACTTGCTAGTTTAGCTTTTTGGACATCGTTTCGTTAGGTAAAGCAGCCAATAGACCAAGTTAAGTTCAAAATTGCGCGAAACGTGAAAAACTTGTCTATGCATTGAATTGAGCATTCCTAACGCATCAAAATAGACCGTTATACGCTATTTAGTGTTCTTAGAAGTCTTAACTTGCTAGTTTAGCTTTTGGGCAACGTTTCGTTAGGTAAAGAAGCCAATAGACCAAGTTAAGTTCAAAATTGCACGAAAAGTGAAAAACTTGTCTATGGATAGAATTGAGCATTCTTAAGGCGTCAAATTGGACGTTATACTCTATTTAGTGTTCTTAGAAGTTTTAACTTGCTAGTTTAGCCTTTGGACAACGTTTCGTTAGGTAAAGAAGCCAATAGGCCAAGTTAAGTTCAAAATTGCACGAAACGTGAAAAACTTGTCTATGCATAGAATTGAGCATTCCTAAGGCATCAAAATGGACCGTTATACTCTATTTAGTGTTCTTCGAAGTCTTAACTTGCTAGTTTAGCTTTTGGACATCGTTTCGTTAGGTAAAGAAGCCAATAGACCAAGTTAAGTTCAAAATTACACGAAACGTGAAAAACATGTCCATGCATAGAATTGAGCATTCTTAAGGCATCAAAATAGACCGTTATACTCTATTTAGTGTTTTTTGAAGTCTTAACATGCTAGTTTAGCTTTTGGACAACGTTTCGTTAGGTAAAGAAGCCAATAGACCAAGTTAAGTTCAAAATTGCACTAAACGTGAAAAACTTGTCCATGCATAGAATTGAGCATTCCTAAGGCATCAAAATGGACTATTATACTCTATTTAGTGTTCTCCGAAGTCTTAACTTGCTAGTTTAGCTTTTGGACATCGTTTCGTTAGGAAAAGAAGCCAATAGACCATGTTAAGTTCAAAATTGCACGAAACGTGAAAAACTTGTCTATGCATAGAATTGAGCATTCCTAAGGCATCAAAATAGACCGTTATACGCTATTTAGTGTTCTTAGAAGTCTTAACTTGCTAGTTTAGCTTTTGGGCAACGTTTCGTTAGGTAAAGAAGCCAATAGACTAAGTTAAGTTCAAAATTGCACGAAAAGTGAAAAACTTGTCTATGCATAGAATTGAGCATTCTTAAGGCATCAAATTGGACCGTTATAATCTATTTAGTGTTCTTAGACGTCTTAACTTGCTAGTTTAGCCTTTGGACAACGTTTTGTTAGGTAAAGAAGCCAATAGGCCAAGTTAAGTTCAAAATTGCACGAAACGTGAAAAACTTGTCTATGCATAGAATTGAGTATTCCTAAGGCATCAAAATGGACCGTTATACTCTATTTAGTTTTCTTCGAAGTCTTAACTTGCTAGTTTAGCTTTTGGACATCGTTTCGTTAGGTAAAGAAGCCAATAGACCAAGTTAAGTTCAAAATTGCACGAAACGTGAAAAACTTATCCTTGCATAGAATTGAGCATTCCTAACGCATCAAAATAGACCGTTATACTCTATTTAGTGTTCTTAGAAGACTTAACTTGCTAGTTTAGCTTTTGGACAACGTTTCGTTAGGTAAAGAAGCCAATAGACCAAGTTAAGTTCAAAATTGCATGAAACGTGAAAAACTTGTCCATGCTTAGAATTGAGCATTCCTAAGGCATCAAAATAGACCGTTATACTCTATTTAGTGTTCTTAGAAGACTTAACTTGCTAGTTTAGCTTTTGGACAACGTTTCGTTAGGTAAAGAAGCCAATAGATCAAGTTAAGTTCAAAATTGCACTAAACGTGAAAAACTTGTCGATGCATAGAATTCAGCATTCTTAAGGCATCAAGTTGGACCGTTATAATCTATTTAGTGTTCTTAGACGTCTTAACTTGCTAGTTTAGCCTTTTGGACAACGTTTCGTTAGGTAAAGAAGCCAATAGGCCAAGTTAAGTTCAAAATTGCACGAAACGTGAAAAACTTGTCTATGCATAGAATTGAGTATTCCTAAGGCATCAAAATGGACCGTTATACTCTATTTAGTTTTCTTCGAAGTCTTAACTTGCTAGTTTAGCTTTTGGACATCGTTTCGTTAGGTAAAGAAGCCAATAGACCAAGTTAAGTTCAAAATTGCACGAAACGTGAAAAACTTATCCTTGCATAGAATTGAGCATTCCTAAGGCATCAAAATAGGACCGTTATACTCTATTTAGTGTTCTTAGAAGACTTAACTTGCTATTTTAGCTTTTGGACAACGTTTCGTTAGGTAAAGAAGCCAATAGACCAAGTTAAGTTCAAAATTGCATGAAACGTGAAAAACTTGTCGATGCTTAGAATTGAGCATTCCTAAGGCATCAAAATAGACCGTTATACTCTATTTAGTGTTCTTAGAAGACTTAACTTGCTAGTTTAGCTTTTGGACAACGTTTCGTTAGGTAAAGAAACCAATAGACCAAGTTAAGTTCAAAATTGCACTAAACGTGAAAAACTTGTCCATGCATAGAATTGAGCATTCCTAAGGCATCAAAATGGACCATTATACTCTATTTAGTGTTCTCCGAAGTCTTAACTTGCTAGTTTAGCTTTTTGGACATCGTTTCGTTAGGTAAAGCAGCCAATAGACTAAGTTAAGTTCAAAATTGCGCGAAACGTGAAAAACTTGTCTATGCATAGAATTGAGCATTCCTAACGCATCAAAATAGACCGTTATACGCTATTTAGTGTTCTTAGAAGTCTTAACTTGCTAGTTTAGCTTTTGGGCAATGTTTCGTTAGGTAAAGAAGCCAATAGACCAAGTTAAGTTCAAAATTGCACGAAAAGTGAAAAACTTGTCTTTGGATAGAATTGAGCATTCTTAAGGCGTCAAATTGGACGTTATACTCTATTTAGTGTTCTTAGAAGTTTTAACTTGCTAGTTTAGCCTTTGGACAACGTTTCGTTAGGTAAAGAAGCCAATAGGCCAAGTTAAGTTCAAAATTGCACGAAACGTGAAAAACTTGTCTATGCATAGAATTGAGCATTCCTAAGGCATCAAAATGGACCGTTATACTCTATTTAGTGTTCTTCGAAGTCTTAACTTGCTAGTTTAGCTTTTGGACATCGTTTCGTTAGGTAAAGAAGCCAATAGACCAAGTTAAGTTCAAAATTACACGAAACGTGAAAAACATGTCCATGCATAGAATTGAGCATTCTTAAGGCATCAAAATAGACCGTTATACTCTATTTAGTGTTTTTTGAAGTCTTAACATGCTAGTTTAGCTTTTGGACAACGTTTCGTTAGGTAAAGAAGCCAATAGACCAAGTTAAGTTCAAAATTGCATGAAACGTGAAAAACTTGTCCATGCTTAGAATTGAGCATTCCTAAGGCATCAAAATAGACCGTTATACTCTATTTAGTGTTCTTAGAAGACTTAACTTGCTAGTTTAGCTTTTGGACAACGTTTCGTTAGGTAAAGAAGCCAATAGATCAAGTTAAGTTCAAAATTGCACTAAACGTGAAAAACTTGTCGATGCATAGAATTCAGCATTCTTAAGGCATCAAGTTGGACCGTTATAATCTATTTAGTGTTCTTAGACGTCTTAACTTGCTAGTTTAGCCTTTGGACAACGTTTCGTTAGGTAAAGAAGCCAATAGGCCAAGTTAAGTTCAAAATTGCACGAAACGTGAAAAACTTGTCTATGCATAGAATTGAGTATTCCTAAGGCATCAAAATGGACCGTTATACTCTATTTAGTTTTCTTCGAAGTCTTAACTTGCTAGTTTAGCTTTTGGACATCGTTTCGTTAGGTAAAGAAGCCAATAGACCAAGTTAAGTTCAAAATTGCACGAAACGTGAAAAACTTATCCTTGCATAGAATTGAGCATTCCTAAGGCATCAAAATAGACCGTTATACTCTATTTAGTGTTCTTAGAAGACTTAACTTGCTATTTTAGCTTTTGGACAACGTTTCGTTAGGTAAAGAAGCCAATAGACCAAGTTAAGTTCAAAATTGCATGAAACGTGAAAAACTTGTCGATGCTTAGAATTGAGCATTCCTAAGGCATCAAAATAGACCGTTATACTCTATTTAGTGTTCTTAGAAGACTTAACTTGCTAGTTTAGCTTTTGGACAACGTTTCGTTAGGTAAAGAAACCAATAGACCAAGTTAAGTTCAAAATTGCACTAAACGTGAAAAACTTGTCCATGCATAGAATTGAGCATTCCTAAGGCATCAAAATGGACCATTATACTCTATTTAGTGTTCTCGAAGTCTTAACTTGCTAGTTTAGCTTTTGGACATCGTTTCGTTAGGTAAAGCAGCCAATAGACTAAGTTAAGTTCAAAATTGCGCGAAACGTGAAAAACTTGTCTATGCATAGAATTGAGCATTCCTAACGCATCAAAATAGACCGTTATACGCTATTTAGTGTTCTTAGAAGTCTTAACTTGCTAGTTTAGCTTTTGGGCAATGTTTCGTTAGGTAAAGAAGCCAATAGACCAAGTTAAGTTCAAAATTGCACGAAAAGTGAAAAACTTGTCTTTGGATAGAATTGAGCATTCTTAAGGCGTCAAATTGGACGTTATACTCTATTTAGTGTTCTTAGAAGTTTTAACTTGCTAGTTTAGCCTTTGGACAACGTTTCGTTAGGTAAAGAAGCCAATAGGCCAAGTTAAGTTCAAAATTGCACGAAACGTGAAAAACTTGTCTATGCATAGAATTGAGCATTCCTAAGGCATCAAAATGGACCGTTATACTCTATTTAGTGTTCTTCGAAGTCTTAACTTGCTAGTTTAGCTTTTGGACATCGTTTCGTTAGGTAAAGAAGCCAATAGACCAAGTTAAGTTCAAAATTACACGAAACGTGAAAAACATGTCCATGCATAGAATTGAGCATTCTTAAGGCATCAAAATAGACCGTTATACTCTATTTAGTGTTTTTTGAAGTCTTAACATGCTAGTTTAGCTTTTGGACAACGTTTCGTTAGGTAAAGAAGCCAATAGACCAAGTTAAGTTCAAAATTGCACTAAACGTGAAAAACTTGTCCATGCATAGAATTGAGCATTCCTAAGGCATCAAAATGGACCATTATACTCTATTTAGTGTTCTCCGAAGTCTTAACTTGCTAGTTTAGCTTTTCGACATCGTTTCGTTAGATAAAGAAGCCAATAGACCAAGTTAAGTTCAAAATTGCGCGAAACGTGAAAAACTTGTCGATGCATAGAATTGAGCATTCCTAAGGCATCAAAATGGACCGTTATACTCTATTTAGTGTTCTTCGAAGTCTTAACTTGCTAGTTTAGCTTTTGGACATCGTTTCGTTAGGTAAAGAAGCCAATAGACCAAGTTAAGTTCAAAATTACACGAAACGTGAAAAACTTGTCCATGCATAGAATTGAGCATTCCTAAGGCATCAAAATAGACCGTTATACTCTATTTAGTGTTCTTTGAAGTCTTAACATGCTAGTTTAGCTTTTGGACAACGTTTCATTAGGTAAAGAAGCCAATAGACCAAGTTAAGTTCAAAATTGCACTAAACGTGAAAAACTTATCTATGCATAGAATTGAGCATTCCTAAGGCATCAAAATGGACCATTATACTCTATTTAGTGTTCTCCGAAGTCTTAACTTGCTAGTTTAGCTTTTGGACATCGTTTCGTTAGGTAAAGCAGCCAATAGACCAAGTTAAGTTCAAAATTGCGCGAAACGTGAAAAACTTGTCTATGCATAGAATTGAGCATTCCTAACGCATCAAAATAGACCGTTATACGCTATTTAGTGTTCTTAGAAGTCTTAACTTGCTAGTTTAGCTTTTGGGCAACGTTTCGTTAGGTAAAGAAGCCAATAGACCAAGTTAAGTTCAAAATTGCACGAAAAGTGAAAAACTTGTCTATGGATATAATTGAGCATTCTTAAGGCGTCAAATTGGACGTTATACTCTATTTAGTGTTCTTAGAAGTTTTAACTTGCTAGTTTAGCCTTTGGACAACGTTTCGTTAGGTAAAGAAGCCAATAGGCCAAGTTAAGTTCAAAATTGCACGAAACGTGAAAAACTTGTCTATGCATAGAATTGAGTATTCCTAAGGCATCAAAATGGACCGTTATACTCTATTTAGTGTTCTTAGAAGACTTAACTTGCTAGTTTAGCTTTTGGACAACGTTTCGTTAGGTAAAGAAGCCAATAGACCAAGTTAAGTTCAAAATTGCACTAAACGTGAAAAACTTGTCCATGCATAGAATTGAGCATTCCTAAGGCATCAAAATGGACCATTATACTCTATTTAGTGTTCTCCGAAGTCTTAACTTCCTAGTTTAGCTTTTGGACATCGTTTCGTTAGGTAAAGAAGCCAATAGACCAAGTTAAGTTCAAAATTGCGCGAAACGTGAAAAACTTGTCGATGCATAGAATTGAGCATTCCTAAGGCATCAAAATGGACCGTTATACTCTATTTAGTGTTCTTCGAAGTCTTAAATTGCTAGTTTAGCTTTTGGACATCGTTTCGTTAGGTAAAGAAGCCAATAGACCAAGTTAAGTTCAAAATTGCACGAACCGTGAAAAACTTATCCATGCATAGAATTGAGCATTCCTAACGCATCAAAATAGACTGTTATACTCTATTTAGTGTTCTTAGAAGACATAACTTGCTAGTTTAGCTTTTGGACAACGTTTCGTTAGGTAAAGAAGCCAATAGACCAAGTTAAGTTCAAAATTGCACTAAACGTGAAAAACTTGTCCATGCATAGAATTGAGCATTCCTAAGGCATCAAAATGGACCATTATACTCTATTTAGTGTTCTCCGAAGTCTTAACTTGCTAGTTTAGCTTTTGGACATCGTTTCGTTAGGTAAAGAAGCCAATAGACCAAGTTAAGTTCAAAATTGCGCGAAACGTGAAAAACTTGTCGATGCATAGAATTCAGCATTCCCAAGGCATCAAAATGGACCGTTATACTCTATTTAGTGTTCTTCGAAGTCTTAACTTGCTAGTTTAGCTTTTGGACAACGTTTCGTTAGGTAAAGAAGCCAATAGACCAAGTTAAGTTCAAAATTGCACGAAACGTGAAAAACTTGTCGATGCATAGAATTGAGCATTCCTAAGGCATCAAAATAGACCGTTATACTCTATTTAGTGTTCTTAGAAGACTTAACTTGCTAGTTTAGCTTTTGGACAACGTTTCGTTAGGTAAAGAAGCCAATAGACCAAGTTAAGTTCAAAATTGCACTAAACGTGAAAAACTTGTCCATGCATAGAATTGAGCATTCCTAAGGCATCAAAATGGACCATTATACTCTATTTAGTGTTCTCCGAAGTCTTAACTTGCTAGTTTAGCTTTTGGACATCGTTTCGTTAGATAAAGAAGCCAATAGACCAAGTTAAGTTCAAAATTGCGCGAAACGTGAAAAACTTGTCGATGCATAGAATTGAGCATTCCTAAGGCATCAAAATGGACCGTTATACTCTATTTAGTGTTCTTCGAAGTCTTAACTTGCTAGTTTAGCTTTTGGACATCCTTTCGTTAGGTAAAGAAGCCAATAGACCAAGTTAAGTTCAAAATTACACGAAATGTGAAAAACTTGTCCATGCATAGAATTGAGCATTCCTAAGGCATCAAAATAGACCGTTATACTCTATTTAGTGTTCTTTGAAGTCTTAACATGCTAGTTTAGCTTTTGGACAACGTTTCATTAGGTAAAGAAGCCAATAGACCAAGTTAAGTTCAAAATTGCACTAAACGTGAAAAACTTATCTATGCATAGAATTGAGCATTCCTAAGGCATCAAAATGGACCATTATACTCTATTTAGTGTTCTCCGAAGTCTTAACTTGCTAGTTTAGCTTTTTGGACATCGTTTCGTTAGGTAAAGCAGCCAATAGACCAAGTTAAGTTCAAAATTGCGCGAAACGTGAAAAACTTGTCTATGCATAGAATTGAGCATTCCTAACGCATCAAAATAGACCGTTATACGCTATTTAGTGTTCTTAGAAGTCTTAACTTGCTAGTTTAGCTTTTGGGCAACGTTTCGTTAGGTAAAGAAGCCAATAGACCAAGTTAAGTTCAAAATTGCACGAAAAGTGAAAAACTTGTCTTTGGATAGAATTGAGCATTCTTAAGGCGTCAAATTGGACGTTATACTCTATTTAGTGTTCTTAGAAGTTTTAACTTGCTAGTTTAGCCTTTGGACAACGTTTCGTTAGGTAAAGAAGCCAATAGGCCAAGTTAAGTTCAAAATTGCACGAAACGTGAAAAACTTGTCTATGCATAGAATTGAGCATTCCTAAGGTATCAAAATGGACCGTTATACTCTATTTAGTGTTCTTCGAAGTCTTAACTTGCTAGTTTAGCTTTTGGACATCGTTTCGTTAGGTAAAGAAGCCAATAGACCAAGTTAAGTTCAAAATTACACGAAACGTGAAAAACATGTCCATGCATAGAATTGAGCATTCTTAAGGCATCAAAATAGACCGTTATACTCTATTTAGTGTTTTTTGAAGTCTTAACATGCTAGTTTAGCTTTTGGACAACGTTTCGTTAGGTAAAGAAGCCAATAGACCAAGTTAAGTTCAAAATTGCACTAAACGTGAAAAACTTGTCCATGCATAGAATTGAGCATTCCTAAGGCATAAAAATGGACCATTATACTCTATTTAGTGTTCTCCGAAGTCTTAACTTGCTAGTTTAGCTTTTGGACATCGTTTCGTTAGATAAAGAAGCCAATAGACCAAGTTAAGTTCAAAATTGCGCGAAACGTGAAAAACTTGTCGATGCATAGAATTGAGCATTCCTAAGGCATCAAAATGGACCGTTATACTCTATTTAGTGTTCTTCGAAGTCTTAACTTGCTAGTTTAGCTTTTGGACATCGTTTCGTTAGGTAAAGAAGCCAATAGACCAAGTTAAGTTCAAAATTACACGAAACGTGAAAAACTTATCCATGCATAGAATTGAGCATTCCTAAGGCATCAAAATAGACCGTTATACTCTATTTAGTGTTCTTTGAAGTCTTAACATGCTAGTTTAGCTTTTGGACAACGTTTCATTAGGTAAAGAAGCCAATAGACCAAGTTAAGTTCAAAATTGCACTAAACGTGAAAAACTTATCTATGCATAGAATTGAGCATTCCTAAGGCATCAAAATGGACCATTATACTCTATTTAGTGTTCTCCGAAGTCTTAACTTGCTAGTTTAGCTTTTTGGACATCGTTTCGTTAGGTAAAGCAGCCAATAGACCAAGTTAAGTTCAAAATTGCGCGAAACGTGAAAAACTTGTCTATGCATAGAATTGAGCATTCCTAACGCATCAAAATAGACCGTTATACGCTATTTAGTGTTCTTAGAAGTCTTAACTTGCTAGTTTAGCTTTTGGGCAACGTTTCGTTAGGTAAAGAAGCCAATAGACCAAGTTAAGTTCAAAATTGCACGAAAAGTGAAAAACTTGTCTATGGATAGAATTGAGCATTCTTAAGGCGTCAAATTGGACGTTATACTCTATTTAGTGTTCTTAGAAGTTTTAACTTGCTAGTTTAGCCTTTGGACAACGTTTCGTTAGGTAAAGAAGCCAATAGGCCAAGTTAAGTTCAAAATTGCACGAAACGTGAAAAACTTATCTATGCATAGAATTGAGTATTCCTAAGGCATCAAAATGGACCGTTATACTCTATTTAGTGTTCTTAGAAGACTTAACTTGCTAGTTTGGCTTTTGGACAACGTTTCGTTAGGTAAAGAAGCCAATAGACCAAGTTAAGTTCAAAATTGCACTAAACGTGAAAAACTTGTCCATGCATAGAATTGAGCATTCCTAAGGCATCAAAATGGACCATTATACTCTATTTAGTGTTCTCCGAAGTCTTAACTTCCTAGTTTAGCTTTTGGACATCGTTTCGTTAGGTAAAGAAGCCAATAGACCAAGTTAAGTTCAAAATTGCGCGAAACGTGAAAAACTTGTCGATGCATAGAATTGAGCATTCCTAAGGCATCAAAATGGACCGTTATACTCTATTTAGTGTTCTTCGAAGTCTTAAATTGCTAGTTTAGCTTTTGGACATCGTTTCGTTAGGTAAAGAAGCCAATAGACCAAGTTAAGTTCAAAATTGCACGAACCGTGAAAAACTTATCCATGCATAGAATTGAGCATTCCTAACGCATCAAAATAGACCGTTATACTCTATTTAGTGTTCTTAGAAGACTTAACTTGCTAGTTTAGCTTTTGGACAACGTTTCGTTAGGTAAAGAAGCCAATAGACCAAGTTAAGTTCAAAATTGCACTAAACGTGAAAAACTTGTCCATGCATAGAATTGAGCATTCCTAAGGCATCAAAATGGACCATTATACTCTATTTAGTGTTCTCCGAAGTCTTAACTTGCTAGTTTAGCTTTTGGACATCGTTTCGTTAGGTAAAGAAGCCAATAGACCAAGTTAAGTTCAAAATTGCGCGAAACGTGAAAAACTTGTCGATGCATAGAATTCAGCATTCCTAAGGCATCAAATTGGACCGTTATACTCTATTTAGTGTTCTTCGAAGTCTTAACTTGCTAGTTTAGCTTTTGGACAACGTTTCGTTAGGTAAAGAAGCCAATAGACCAAGTTAAGTTCAAAATTGCACGAAACGTGAAAAACTTGTCGATGCATAGAATTGAGCATTCCTAAGGCATCAAAATAGACCGTTATACTCTATTTAGTGTTCTTAGAAGACTTAACTTGCTAGTTTAGCTTTTGGACAACGTTTCGTTAGGTAAAGAAGCCAATAGACCAAGTTAAGTTCAAAATTGCACTAAACGTGAAAAACTTGTCCATGCATAGAATTGAGCATTCCTAAGGCATCAAAATGGACCATTATACTCTATTTAGTGTTCTCCGAAGTCTTAATTTGCTAGTTTAGCTTTTGGACATCGTTTCGTTAGATAAAGAAGCCAATAGACCAAGTTAAGTTCAAAATTGCGCGAAACGTGAAAAACTTGTCGATGCATAGAATTGAGCATTCCTAAGGCATCAAAATGGACCGTTATACTCTATTTAGTGTTCTTCGAAGTCTTAACTTGCTAGTTTAGCTTTTGGACATCCTTTCGTTAGGTAAAGAAGCCAATAGACCAAGTTAAGTTCAAAATTACACGAAATGTGAAAAACTTGTCCATGCATAGAATTGAGCATTCCTAAGGCATCAAAATAGACCGTTATACTCTATTTAGTGTTCTTTGAAGTCTTAACATGCTAGTTTAGCTTTTGGACAACGTTTCATTAGGTAAAGAAGCCAATAGACCAAGTTAAGTTCAAAATTGCACTAAACGTGAAAAACTTATCTATGCATAGAATTGAGCATTCCTAAGGCATCAAAATGGACCATTATACTCTATTTAGTGTTCTCCGAAGTCTTAACTTGCTAGTTTAGCTTTTTGGACATCGTTTCGTTAGGTAAAGCAGCCAATAGACCAAGTTAAGTTCAAAATTGCGCGAAACGTGAAAAACTTGTCTATGCATAGAATTGAGCATTCCTAACGCATCAAAATAGACCGTTATACGCTATTTAGTGTTCTTAGAAGTCTTAACTTGCTAGTTTAGCTTTTGGGCAACGTTTCGTTAGGTAAAGAAGCCAATAGACCAAGTTAAGTTCAAAATTGCACGAAAAGTGAAAAACTTGTCTATGGATAGAATTGAGCATTCTTAAGGCGTCAAATTGGACGTTATACTCTATTTAGTGTTCTTAGAAGTTTTAACTTGCTAGTTTAGCCTTTGGACAACGTTTCGTTAGGTAAAGAAGCCAATAGGCCAAGTTAAGTTCAAAATTGCACGAAACGTGAAAAACTTGTCTATGCATAGAATTGAGCATTCCTAAGGCATCAAAATGGACCGTTATACTCTATTTAGTGTTCTTCGAAGTCTTAACTTGCTAGTTTAGCTTTTGGACATCGTTTCGTTAGGTAAAGAAGCCAATAGACCAAGTTAAGTTCAAAATTACACGAAACGTGAAAAACATGTCCATGCATAGAATTGAGCATTCTTAAGGCATCAAAATAGACCGTTATACTCTATTTAGTGTTTTTTGAAGTCTTAACATGCTAGTTTAGCTTTTGGACAACGTTTCGTTAGGTAAAGAAGCCAATAGACCAAGTTAAGTTCAAAATTGCACTAAACGTGAAAAACTTGTCCATGCATAGAATTGAGCATTCCTAAGGCATCAAAATGGACCATTATACTCTATTTAGTGTTCTCCGAAGTCTTAACTTGCTAGTTTAGCTTTTGGACATCGTTTCGTTAGATAAAGAAGCCAATAGACCAAGTTAAGTTCAAAATTGCGCGAAACGTGAAAAACTTGTCGATGCATAGAATTGAGCAGTCCTAAGGCATCAAAATGGACCGTTATACTCTATTTAGTGTTCTTCGAAGTCTTAACTTGCTAGTTTAGCTTTTGGACATCGTTTCGTTAGGTAAAGAAGCCAATAGACCAAGTTAAGTTCAAAATTGCGCGAAACGTGAAAAACTTGTCGATGCATAGAATTGAGCATTCCTAAGGCATCAAAATGGACCGTTATACTCTATTTAGTGTTCTTCGAAGTCTTAACTTGCTAGTTTAGCTTTTGGACATCGTTTCGTTAGGTAAAGAAGCCAATAGACCAAGTTAAGTTCAAAATTACACGAAACGTGAAAAACTTGTCCATGCATAGAATTGAGCATTCCTAAGGCATCAAAATAGACCGTTATACTCTATTTAGTGTTCTTTGAAGTCTTAACATGCTAGTTTAGCTTTTGGACAACGTTTCATTAGGTAAAGAAGCCAATAGACCAAGTTAAGTTCAAAATTGCACTAAACGTGAAAAACTTATCTATGCATAGAATTGAGCATTCCTAAGGCATCAAAATGGACCATTATACTCTATTTAGTGTTCTCCGAAGTCTTAACTTGCTAGTTTAGCTTTTTGGACATCGTTTCGATAGGTAAAGCAGCCAATAGACCAAGTTAAGTTCAAAATTGCGCGAAACGTGAAAAACTTGTCTATGCATAGAATTGAGCATTCCTAACGCATCAAAATAGACCGTTATACGCTATTTAGTGTTCTTAGAAGTCTTAACGTGCTAGTTTAGCTTTTGGGCAACGTTTCGTTAGGTAAAGAAGCCAATAGACCAAGTTAAGTTCAAAATTGCACGAAAAGTGAAAAACTTGTCTATGGATAGAATTGAGCATTCTTAAGGCGTCAAATTGGACGTTATACTCTATTTAGTGTTCTTAGAAGTTTTAACTTGCTAGTTTAGCCTTTGGACAACGTTTCGTTAGGTAAAGAAGCCAATAGGCCAAGTTAAGTTCAAAATTGCACGAAACGTGAAAAACTTGTCTATGCATAGAATTGAGCATTCCTAAGGCATCAAAATGGACCGTTATACTCTATTTAGTGTTCTTAGAAGACTTAACTTGCTAGTTTAGCTTTTGGACAACGTTTCGTTAGGTAAAGGAGCCAATAGACCAAGTTAAGTTCAAAATTACACGAAACGTGAAAAACTTGTCCATGCATAGAATTGAGCATTCCTAAGGCATCAAAATAGACCGTTATACTCTATTTAGTGTTCTTTGAAGTCTTAACATGCTAGTTTAGCTTTTGGACAACGTTTCATTAGGTAAAGAAGCCAATAGACCAAGTTAAGTTCAAAATTGCACTAAACGTGAAAAACTTATCTATGCATAGAATTGAGCATTCCTAAGGCATCAAAATGGACCATTATACTCTATTTAGTGTTCTCCGAAGTCTTAACTTGCTAGTTTAGCTTTTTGGACATCGTTTCGTTAGGTAAAGCAGCCAATAGACCAAGTTAAGTTCAAAATTGCGCGAAACGTGAAAAACTTGTCTATGCATAGAATTGAGCATTCCTAACGCATCAAAATAGACCGTTATACGCTATTTAGTGTTCTTAGAAGTCTTAACTTGCTAGTTTAGCTTTTGGCAACGTTTCGTTAGGTAAAGAAGCCAATAGACCAAGTTAAGTTCAAAATTGCACGAAAAGTGAAAAACTTGTCTATGGATAGAATTGAGCATTCTTAAGGCGTCAAATTGGACGTTATACTCTATTTAGTGTTCTTAGAAGTTTTAACTTGCTAGTTTAGCCTTTGGACAACGTTTCGTTAGGTAAAGAAGCCAATAGGCCAAGTTAAGTTCAAAATTGCACGAAACGTGAAAAACTTGTCTATGCATAGAATTGAGCATTCCTAAGGCATCAAAATGGACCGTTATACTCTATTTAGTGTTCTTCGAAGTCTTAACTTGCTAGTTTAGCTTTTGGACATCGTTTCGTTAGGTAAAGAAGCCAATAGACCAAGTTAAGTTCAAAATTACACGAAACGTGAAAAACATGTCCATGCATAGAATTGAGCATTCTTAAGGCATCAAAATAGACCGTTATACTCTATTTAGTGTTTTTTGAAGTCTTAACATGCTAATTTAGCTTTTGGACAACGTTTCGTTAGGTAAAGAAGCCAATAGACCAAGTTAAGTTCAAAATTGCACTAAACGTGAAAAACTTGTCCATGCATAGAATTGAGCATTCCTAAGGCATCAAAATGGACCATTATACTCTATTTAGTGTTCTCCGAAGTCTTAACTTGCTAGTTTAGCTTTTGGACATCGTTTCGTTAGGAAAAGAAGCCAATAGACCAATGTTAAGTTCAAAATTGCACGAAACGTGAAAAACTTGTCTATGCATAGAATTGAGCATTCCTAAGGCATCAAAATAGACCGTTATACGCTATTTAGTGTTCTTAGAAGTCTTAACTTGCTAGTTTAGCTTTTGGGCAACGTTTCGTTAGGTAAAGAAGCCAATAGACTAAGTTAAGTTCAAAATTGCACGAAAAGTGAAAAACTTGTCTATGCATAGAATTGAGCATTCTTAAGGCATCAAATTGGACCGTTATAATCTATTTAGTGTTCTTAGACGTCTTAACTTGCTAGTTTAGCCTTTGGACAACGTTTTGTTAGGTAAAGAAGCCAATAGGCCAAGTTAAGTTCAAAATTGCACGAAAAGTGAAAAACTTGTCTATGCATAGAATTGAGCATTCTTAAGGCATCAAATTGGACCGTTATAATCTATTTAGTGTTCTTAGACGTCTTAACTTGCTAGTTTAGCCTTTGGACAACGTTTTGTTAGGTAAAGAAGCCAATAGGCCAAGTTAAGTTCAAAATTGCACGAAACGTGAAAAACTTGTCTATGCATAGAATTGAGTATTCCTAAGGCATCAAAATGGACCGTTATACTCTATTTAGTTTTCTCCGAAGTCTTAACTTGCTAGTTTAGCTTTTGGACAACGTTTCGTTAGGTAAAGAAGCCAATAGACCAAGTTAAGTTCAAAATTGCACTAAACGTGAAAAACTTGTCCATGCATAGAATTGAGCATTCCTAAGGCATCAAAATGGACCATTATACTCTATTTAGTGTTCTCCGAAGTCTTAATTTGCTAGTTTAGCTTTTGGACATCGTTTCGTTAGATAAAGAAGCCAATAGACCAAGTTAAGTTCAAAATTGCGCGAAACGTGAAAAACTTGTCGATGCATAGAATTGAGCATTCCTAAGGCATCAAAATGGACCGTTATACTCTATTTAGTGTTCTTCGAAGTCTTAAATTGCTAGTTTAGCTTTTGGACATCGTTTCGTTAGGTAAAGAAGCCAATAGACCAAGTTAAGTTCAAAATTGCACGAACCGTGAAAAACTTATCCATGCATAGAATTGAGCATTCCTAACGCATCAAAATAGACCGTTATACTCTATTTAGTGTTCTTAGAAGACTTAACTTGCTAGTTTAGCTTTTGGACAACGTTTCGTTAGGTAAAGAAGCCAATAGACCAAGTTAAGTTCAAAATTGCACTAAACGTGAAAAACTTGTCCATGCATAGAATTGAGCATTCCTAAGGCATCAAAATGGACTATTATACTCTATTTAGTGTTCTCCGAAGCCTTAACTTGCTAGTTTAGCTTTTGGACATCGTTTCGTTAGGTAAAGAAGCCAATAGACCAAGTTAAGTTCAAAATTGCGCGAAACGTGAAAACTTGTCGATGCATAGAATTCAGCATTCCTAAGGCATCAAAATGGACCGTTATACTCTATTTAGTGTTCTTCGAAGTCTTAACTTGCTAGTTTAGCTTTTGGACAACGTTTCGTTAGGTAAAGAAGCCAATAGACCAAGTTAAGTTCAAAATTGCACGAAACGTGAAAAACTTGTCGATGCATAGAATTGAGCATTCCTAAGGCATCAAAATAGACCGTTATACTCTATTTAGTGTTCTTAGAAGACTTAACTTGCTAGTTTAGCTTTTGGACAACGTTTCGTTAGGTAAAGAAGCCAATAGACCAAGTTAAGTTCAAAATTGCACTAAACGTGAAAAACTTGTCCATGCATAGAATTGAGCATTCCTAAGGCATCAAAATGGACCATTATACTCTATTTAGTGTTCTCCGAAGTCTTAACTTGCTAGTTTAGCTTTTGGACATCGTTTCGTTAGATAAAGAAGCCAATAGACCAAGTTAAGTTCAAAATTGCGCGAAACGTGAAAAACTTGTCGATGCATAGAATTGAGCATTGCTAAGGCATCAAAATGGACCGTTATACTCTATTTAGTGTTCTTCGAAGTCTTAACTTGCTAGTTTAGCTTTTGGACATCGTTTCGTTAGGTAAAGAAGCCAATAGACCAAGTTAAGTTCAAAATTACACGAAACGTGAAAAACTTGTCCATGCATAGAATTGAGCATTCCTAAGGCATCAAAATAGACCGTTATACTCTATTTAGTGTTCTTTGAAGTCTTAACATGCTAGTTTAGCTTTTGGACAACGTTTCATTAGGTAAAGAAGCCAATAGACCAAGTTAAGTTCAAAATTGCACTAAACGTGAAAAACTTATCTATGCATAGAATTGAGCATTCCTAAGGCATCAAAATGGACCATTATACTCTATTTAGTGTTCTTCCGAAGTCTTAACTTGCTAGTTTAGCTTTTTGGACATCGTTTCGTTAGGTAAAGCAGCCAATAGACCAAGTTAAGTTCAAAATTGCGCGAAACGTGAAAAACTTGTCTATGCATAGAATTGAGCATTCCTAACGCATCAAAATAGACCGTTATACGCTATTTAGTGTTCTTAGAAGTCTTAACTTGCTAGTTTAGCTTTTGGGCAACGTTTCGTTAGGTAAAGAAGCCAATAGACCAAGTTAAGTTCAAAATTGCACGAAAAGTGAAAAACTTGTCTATGGATAGAATTGAGCATTCTTAAGGCGTCAAATTGGACGTTATACTCTATTTAGTGTTCTTAGAAGTTTTAACTTGCTAGTTTAGCCTTTTGGACAACGTTTCGTTAGGTAAAGAAGCCAATAGGCCAAGTTAAGTTCAAAATTGCACGAAACGTGAAAAACTTGTCTATGCATAGAATTGAGCATTCCTAAGGCATCAAAATGGACCGTTATACTCTATTTAGTGTTCTTCGAAGTCTTAACTTGCTAGTTTAGCTTTTGGACATCGTTTCGTTAGGTAAAGAAGCCAATAGACCAAGTTAAGTTCAAAATTGCATGAAACGTGAAAAACTTGTCCATGCTTAGAATTGAGCATTCCTAAGGCATCAAAATGGACCATTATACTCTATTTAGTGTTCTCCGAAGTCTTAACTTGCTAGTTTATCTTTTGGACATCGTTTCGTTAGGAAAAGAAGCCAATAGACCATGTTAAGTTCAACATTGCACGAAACGTGAAAAACTTGTCTATGCATAGAATTGAGCATTCCTAAGGCATCAAAATAGACCGTTATACGCTATTTAGTGTTCTTAGAAGTCTTAACTTGCTAGTTTAGCTTTTGGGCAACGTTTCGTTAGGTAAAGAAGCCAATAGACTAAGTTAAGTTTAAAATTGCACGAAAAGTGAAAAACTTGTCTATGCATAGAATTGAGCATTCCTAAGGCATCAAAATAGACCGTTATACTCTATTTAGTGTTCTTAGAAGACTTAACTTGCTATTTTAGCTTTTGGACAACGTTTCGTTAGGTAAAGAAGCCAATAGACCAAGTTAAGTTCAAAATTGCATGAAACGTGAAAAACTTGTCCATGCTTAGAATTGAGCATTCCTAAGACATCAAAATAGACCGTTATACTCTATTTAGTGTTCTTAGAAGACTTAACTTGCTAGTTTAGCTTTTGGACAACGTTTCGTTAGGTAAAGAAGCCAATAGACCAAGTTAAGTTCAAAATTGCACTAAACGTGAAAAACTTGTCCATGCATAGAATTGAGCATTCCTAAGGCATCAAAATGGACCATTATACTCTATTTAGTGTTCTCCGAAGTCTTAACTTCCTAGTTTAGCTTTTGGACATCGTTTCGTTAGGTAAAGAAGCCAATAGACCAAGTTAAGTTCAAAATTGCGCGAAACGTGAAAAACTTGTCCATGCTTAGAATTGAGCATTCCTAAGGCATCAAAATGGACCGTTATACTCTATTTAGTGTTCTTCGAAGTCTTAAATTGCTAGTTTAGCTTTTGGACATTGTTTCGTTAGGTAAAGAAGCCAATAGACCAAGTTAAGTTCAAAATTGCACGAACCGTGAAAAACTTATCCATGCATAGAATTGAGCATTCCTAACGCATCAAAATAGACCGTTATACTCTATTTAGTGTTCTTAGAAGACTTAACTTGCTAGTTTAGCTTTTGGACAACGTTTCGTTAGGTAAAGAAGCCAATAGACCAAGTTAAGTTCAAAATTGCACTAAACGTGAAAAACTTGTCCATGCATAGAATTGAGCATTCCTAAGGCATCAAAATGGACCATTATACTCTATTTAGTGTTCTCCGAAGTCTTAACTTGCTAGTTTAGCTTTTGGACATCGTTTCGTTAGGTAAAGAAGCCAATAGACCAAGTTAAGTTCAAAATTGCGCGAAACGTGAAAAACTTGTCGATGCATAGAATTCAGCATTCCTAAGGCATCAAAATGGACCGTTATACTCTATTTAGTGTTCTTCGAAGTCTTAACTTGCTAGTTTAGCTTTTGGACAACGTTTCGTTAGGTAAAGAAGCCAATAGACCAAGTTAAGTTCAAAATTGCACGAAACGTGAAAAACTTATCCTTGCATAGAATTGAGCATTCCTAAGGCATCAAAATAGACCGTTATACTCTATTTAGTGTTCTTAGAAGACTTAACTTGCTATTTTAGCTTTTGGACAACGTTTCGTTAGGTAAAGAAGCCAATAGACCAAGTTAAGTTCAAAATTGCATGAAACGTGAAAAACTTGTCCATGCTTAGAATTGAGCATTCCTAAGGCATCAAAATAGACCGTTATACTCTATTTAGTGTTCTTAGAAGACTTAACTTGCTAGTTTAGCTTTTGGACAACGTTTTCGTTAGGTAAAGAAGCCAATAGACCAAGTTAAGTTCAAAATTGCACTAAACGTGAAAACTTGTCCATGCATAGAATTGGGCATTCCTAAGGCATCAAAATGGACCAGTTATACTCTATTTAGTGTTCCTTCTGAAGTCCTTAACTTGCCTAGTTTAGCTTTGGACATCGTTTCGTTAGGTAAAGAAGCCAATAGACCAAGTTAAGTTCAAAATTGCAGCGAAACGTGAAAAACTTGTCGATGCATAGAATTGAGCATTTCCTAAGGCATCAAAATGGACCGTTATACTCTATTTAGTGTTCTTCGAAGTCTTAAATTGCTAGTTTAGCTTTTGGACATCGTTTCGTTAGGTAAAGAAGCCAATAGACCAAGTTAAGTTCAAAATTGCACTAAACCGTGAAAAACTTAGTCCATGCATAGAATTGAGCATTCCTAAGGCATCAAAATAGACCGTTATTACTCTATTTAGTGTTCTTTAGAAGACTTAACTTGCTAGTTTAGCTTTTGGACATCGTTTCGTTAGGTAAAGAAGCCAATAGACCAAGTTAAGTTCAAAATTGCACTAAACGTGAAAAACTTGTCCTATGCATAGAATTGAGCATCCTAAGGCATCAAAATGGACCATTATACTCTATTTAGTGTTCTCCGAAGTCTTAACTTGCTAGTTTAGCTTTTGGACATCGTTTCGTTAGGAAAAGAAGCCAATAGACCAATGTTAAGTTCAAAATTGCACGAAACGTGAAAAACTTGTCTATGCATAGAATTGAGCATTCCTAAGCATCAAAATATGACCGTTATACTCTATTTAGTGTTCTTAGAAGTCTTAACTTGCTAGTTTAGCTTTTGGGACAACGTTTTCGTTAGGTAAAGAAGCCAATAGACCAAGTTAAGTTCAAAATTGCACGAAACGTGAAAAACTTGTCTATGCATAGAATTGAGCATTCCTAAGGCATCAAATGGACCGTTATACTCTATTTAGTGTTCTTAGAAGTCTTAACTTGCTAGTTTAGCTTTTGGACATCGTTTCGTTAGGTAAAGAAGCCAATAGACCAAGTTAAGTTCAAAATTGCACGAAACGTGAAAAACTTGTCTATGCATAGAATTGAGCATTCCTAAGGCATCAAAATGGACCGTTATACTCTATTTAGTGTTCTTCGAAGTCTTAACTTGCTAGTTTAGCTTTTGGACATCGTTTCGTTAGGTAAAGAAGCCAATAGACCAAGTTAAGTTCAAAATTGCACGAAACGTGAAAAACTTGTCCTGCATAGAATTGAGCATTCCTAAGGCATCAAAATAGACCGTTATACTCTATTTAGTGTTCTTAGTCTTAACTTGCTAGTTTAGCTTTTGGACAACGTTTCGTTAGGTAAAGAAGCCAATAGACCAAGTTAAGTTCAAAATTGCGCGAAACGTGAAAAACTTGTCGATGCATAGAATTCGAGCATTCCTAAGGCATCAAAATGGACCGTTATACTCTATTTAGTGTTCTTCGAAGTCTTAACTTGCTAGTTTAGCTTTTGGACAACGTTTCGTTAGGTAAAGAAGCCAATAGACCAAGTTAAGTTCAAAATTGCACGAAACGTGAAAAACTTGATCCTTGCATAGAATTGAGCATTCCTAAGGCATCAAAATAGACCGTTATACTCTATTTAGTGTTCTTAGAAGACTTAACTTGCTAGTTTAGCTTTTGGACAACGTTTCGTTAGGTAAAGAAGCCAATAGACCAAGTTAAGTTCAAATTGCACTGAAACGTGAAAAACTTGTCCATGCATAGAATTGAGCATTCCTAAGGCATCAAAATGGACCGTTATACTCTATTTAGTGTTTCTTAGAAGACTTAACTTGCTTAGTTTAGCTTTTGGACAACGTTTCGTTAGGTAAAGAAGCCAATAGACCAAGTTAAGTTCAAAATTGCACTAAACGTGAAAAACTTGTCCATGCATAGAATTGAGCATTCCTAAGGCATCAAAATGGACCATTATACTCTATTTAGTGTTCTCCTAACTGAGTCTTAACTTGCTAGTTTAGCTTTTGGACAACGTTTCGATTAGGTAAAGAAGCCAATAGACCAAGTTAAGTTCAAAATTGCACGAAACGTTGAAAAACTTGTCGATGCATAGAATTGAGCATTCCTAAGGCATCAAAATGGACCGTTATACTCTATTTAGTGTTCTCGAAGTCTTAAATTGCTAGTTTAGCTTTTGGACAATCGTTTCGTTAGGTAAGAAGCCAATAGACCAAGTTAAGTTCAAAATTGCACGAAACGTGAAAAACTTGTCCATGCATAGAATTGAGCATTCCTAACGCATCAAAATTGACCGTTATACTCTATTTAGTGTTCTTAGAAGTCTTAACTTGCTAGTTTAGCTTTTGGACAACGTTTCGTTAGGTAAAGAAGCCAATAGACCAAGTTAAGTTCAAAATTGCACGAAACGTGAAAAACTTGTCCGATGCATAGAATTGAGCATTCCTAAGGCATCAAAATGGACCATTATACTCTATTAGTGTTCTCCGAAGTCTTAACTTGCTAGTTTAGCTTTTGGACATCGTTTCGTTAGTAAAGAAGCCAATAGACCAATGTTAAGTTCAACATTGCACGAAACGTGAAAAACTTGTCTATGCATAGAATTGAGCATTCCTAAGGCATCAAAATAGACCGTTATACGCTATTTAGTGTTCTTAGAAGTCTTAACTTGCTAGTTTAGCTTTTGGGCAACGTTTCGTTAGGTAAAGAAGCCAATAGACTAAGTTAAGTTTAAAATTGCACGAAACGTGGAAAAACTTGTCTATGCATAGAATTGAGGCATTCCTAAGGCATCAAATTAGGACCGTTATACTCTATTTAGTGTTCTTAGAAGTCTTAACTTGCTAGTTTAGCTTTTGGACAACGTTTCGTTAGGTAAAGAAGCCAATAGACCAAGTTAAGTTCAAAATTGCACGAAACGTGAAAAACTTGTCCTATGCATAGAATTGAGCATTCCTAAGGCATCAAATAGGACCGTTATACTCTATTTAGTGTTTCTTCGAAGTCTTAACTTGCTAGTTTAGCTTTTGGACATCGTTTCGTTAGGTAAAAGAAGCCAATAGACCAAGTTAAGTTCAAAATTGCACGAAACGTGAAAAACTTGTCCTATGCATAGAATTGAGCATTCCTAAGGCATCAAAATAGACCGATTATACTCTATTTAGTGTTCTAGAAGTCTTAACTTGCTAGTTTAGCTTTTGGACAACGTTTCGTTAGGTAAAGAAGCCAATAGACCAAGTTAAGTTCAAAATTGCACGAAACGTGAAAAACTTGTCCTATGCATTAGAATTGAGCATTCCTAAGGCATCAAAATGGGACCGTTATACTCTATTTAGTGTTCTTCGAAGTCTTAACTTGCTAGTTTAGCTTTTGGACAATCGTTTTCGTTAGGTAAAGAAGCCAATTAGACCAAGTTAAGTTCAAAATTGCACGAAACGTGAAAAACTTGTCCATGCATTAGAATTGAGCATTCCTAAGGCATCAAAATGGACCATTTATACTCTATTTAGTGTTCTTCGAAGTCTTAACTTGCTAGTTTAGCTTTTGGACAATCGTTTCGTTAGGTAAAAGAAGCCAATAGACCAAGTTAAGTTCAAAATTGCACGAAACGTGAAAAAACTTGTCCTAGCATAGAATTGAGCATTCCCTAAGGCATCAAAATGGACCGTTATACTCTATTTAGTTGTTCTCGAAGTCTTAACTTGCTAGTTTAGCTTTTTGGACATACGTTTCGTTAGGTAAAGAAGCCAATAGACCAAGTTAAGTTCAAAATTGCACGAACGTGAAAAACTTGTCCATGCATAGAATTGAGCATTCCTAAGGCATCAAATAGACCGTTATTACTCTATTTAGTGTTCTTCGAAGTACTTAACTTGCTAGTTTAGCTTTTGGACAACGTTTCGTTAGGTAAAGAAGCCAATAGACCAAGTTAAGTTCAAAATTGCACGAAACGTGGAAAAACTTGTCCATGCATAGAATTGAGCATTCCTAAGCATCAAAATAGGACCGTTATACTCTATTTAGTGTTCTTAGAAGACTTAACTTGCTAGTTTAGCTTTTGGACAACGTTTCGTTAGGTAAAGAAGCCAATAGACCAAGTTAAGTTCAAAATTGCACTGAAACGTGAAAAACTTGTCCATGCATAGAATTGAGCATTCCTAAGGCATCAAAATAGACCGTTATACTCTATTTAGTGTTCTTAGAAGATCTTAACTTGCTAGTTTAGCTTTTGGACAACGTTTCGTTAGGTAAAGAAGCCAATAGACCAAGTTAAGTTCAAAATTGCACTAAACGTGAAAAACTTGTCCATGCATAGAAATTGAGCATTCCTAAGGCATCAAAATGGACCATTATACTCTATTTAGTGTTCTCGAAGTCTTAACTTGCTAGTTTAGCTTTTGGACATCGTTTCGTTAGGTAAAGAAGCCAATAGACCAAGTTAAGTTCAAAATTGCACGAAACGTGAAAAACTTGTCCATGCATAGAATTGAGCATTCCTAAGGCATCAAAATGACCGTTATACTCTATTTAGTGTTCTTAGAAGTCTTAACTTGCTAGTTTAGCTTTTGGACAACGTTTCGTTAGGTAAAGAAGCCAATAGACCAAGTTAAGTTCAAATTGCACGAAACGTGAAAAACTTGTCTATGCATAGAATTGAGCATTCCTAAGGCATCAAAATGGACCGTTATACTCTATTTAGTGTTCTTCGAAGTCTTAACTTGCTAGTTTAGCTTTTGGACACGTTTCGTTAGGTAAAGAAGCCATAGACCAAGTTAAGTTCAAAATTGCACGAAACGTGAAAAACTTGTCTATGCATAGAATTGAGCATTCCTAAGGCATCAAAATGGACCGTTATACTCTATTTAGTGTTCTTAGAAGTCTTAACTTGCTAGTTTAGCTTTTGGACAACGTTTCGTTAGGTAAAGAAGCCAATAGACCAAGTTAAGTTCAAAATTGCACGAAACGTGAAAAACTTGTCTATGCATAGAATTGAGCATTCCTAAGGCATCAAAATGGACCGTTATACTCTATTTAGTGTTCTTGAAGTCTTAACTTGCTAGTTTAGCTTTTGGACATCGTTTCGTTAGGTAAAGAAGCCAATAGACCAAGTTAAGTTCAAAATTGCACGAAACGTGAAAAACTTGTCCATGCATAGAATTGAGCATTCCTAAGGCATCAAAATGACCGTTATACTCTATTTAGTGTTCTTAGAAGTCTTAACTTGCTAGTTTAGCTTTTGGACAACGTTTCGTTAGGTAAAGAAGCCAATAGACCAAGTTAAGTTCAAAATTGCACGAAACGTGAAAAACTTCCATGCATAGAATTGAGCATTCCTAAGGCATCAAAATGGACCGTTATACTCTATTTAGTGTTCTCCGAAGTCTTAACTTGCTAGTTTAGCTTTTGGACATCGTTTCGTTAGAAAAGAAGCCAATAGACCAAGTTAAGTTCAAAATTGCACGAAACGTGAAAAACTTGTCGATGCATAGAATTGAGCATTCCTAAGGCATCAAAATGACCGTTATACTCTATTTAGTGTTCTTCGAAGTCTTAACTTGCTAGTTTAGCTTTTGGACATCGTTTCGTTAGGTAAAGAAGCCAATAGACCAAGTTAAGTTCAAAATTGCACGAAACGTGAAAAACTTGTCATGCATAGAATTGAGCATTCCTAAGGCATCAAATAGACCGTTATACTCTATTTAGTGTTCTTAGAAGTCTTAACTTGCTAGTTTAGCTTTTGGACAACGTTTCGTTAGGTAAAGAAGCCAATAGACCAAGTTAAGTTCAAAATTGCGAAACGTGAAAAACTTGTCCATGCATAGAATTGAGCATTCCTAAGGCATCAAATGACCGTTATACTCTATTTAGTGTTCTTGAAGTCTTAACTTGCTAGTTTAGCTTTTGGACAACGTTTCGTTAGGTAAAGAAGCCAATAGACCAAGTTAAGTTCAAAATTGCACGAAACGTGAAAAACTTGTCCATGCATAGAATTGAGCATTCCTAAGCATCAAAATGACCGTTATACTCTATTTAGTGTTCTTAGAAGACTTAACTTGCTAGTTTAGCTTTTGGACATCGTTTCGTTAGGTAAAGAAGCCAATAGACCAAGTTAAGTTCAAAATTGCACGAAACGTGAAAAACTTGTCCATGCATAGAATTGAGCATTCCTAAGGCATCAAAATAGACCGTTATACTCTATTTAGTGTTCTTGAAGTCTTAACTTGCTAGTTTAGCTTTTGGACAACGTTTCGTTAGGTAAGAAGCCAATAGACCAAGTTAAGTTCAAAATTGCACTAAACGTGAAAAACTTGTCCATGCATAGAATTGAGCATTCCTAAGGCATCAAAATGGACCATTTATACTCTATTTTAGTGTTCTCCGAGTCTTACACTTGCTAGTTTAGCT